>NW_027171821.1:7500-12500 GCF_036898095.1 Palaemon carinicauda | reverse complement strand
TCCTTTTAAAGGCTTTATTATGAAATTTATATAAATTATATATATATATATATATATATATATATATATATATATATATATATATATATATATATATATATATATATATATATATATATATATAATATATATATATATATATATATATATATATATATATATTGGATATTGTTTCATTGTCCATACAGTAACACTGATCTCACTAAACTTATATATAGCTTACTCTTTAAATATAATTTCAGGCGATTTGATTTCCAAATTTTACTTAACCTAGCCATTGTCTGATGTGCTTTTCTTTATCTTTCATCGAAATCAAATTATACAAGATCCTGTGCTGGAGATACTAGCCCCTAAATATTTAAATGATTCCCCTCATTAATCCGTTCTCTTCTCACTGATAATGCATATTCCGTTTTCATCATCTCTGTCTTCCTTCCATTTATCTTGAGCCCAATCTCATGTTATATTCCATGTATTGTGATAATATGGATTAGAAAATCCTGCGGTGTTCTGCTAATAAGGGCATCGTCATCAGCATACTCTATGTAAGTTAATATCCTGTTACCAATCAAATCCATTGCTCTACCACCACCCCCAAGTGTTCTATGCATTAAAAAATCCATGGGGAGGATAAACAACATGTTTCCTTTGAGTACTCCACAGTTCAATGGAAATTCATCTGATAGGACTCCACTAACATCAACTTAGCACTTGCTATGCTCACGAACATACTTAATAAAATTTACATATTTAAGAGGAAATCCATAGTTACGTAAGACTCTCAACAAAATTGGTGGTGCATACTACCAAAGGCGTTTAAGTATTCGTTAAATGCGATCAAAAGTGGATATCTATATTCAATGATGGTATTGAAATTAAATTTTAGTTAGCACAACTCATACTTCGGCCTCCTCTTCTTCTGATATTAGGTGGAAGTTGGTGTACCACCACCCGCCAGCTCAATGCATTTTTAGTTGGGCACTTCCGAGATACATGACCATAGGCATGGCAGGTATAACAGCGGGGCAATCCCTAGGTAGGGCACTTTACCTTGTTGCTACCCCCTCTCCCCCATAGAGCCAAAATCTGAAGACAATTCTCACTTGCTGACTTCGTTCTCCCCTCCCTCGTTTTAGGAGCTGGTAGCTACAGTTCATTACATACGTCCTTAGGTTGTTAACTTTTCGGATTAGAAAATATCTCTCAAAAGTACCTTGATCGATTAAAACCGGTTATTAGGCCCTTGGGTATGATAAGACCTAGCACTTGCGTGGAGTTATGGCAATTATCGAACTACAATGTTATGAGTACCTTCACTCAGTTATACATGTGTTCTCTCACTCGTGTGAGTTTGAACTTTGTTTATGAATGTTAGAGATTCCGTCGCTAAACGATGATCTTTTTCCTGTTCAAGTAATATTCTGCTTATCAACACGGTTAGGATATTTAATATATTCTATAAGTCCTGCGGTCGTTGTTGTCGTCTATATTCTTCTTTGGCATCACTAAAACCTACAGCTCCTTTGTTTTCATCTCTAGCAGCAGCAGTGTCTGCTTTGTTGAAACTTTTTAAAAAAAATTTAACTATTATTTTACCTGCCTAAAGTACACCTTTGCTCACAGCATACTCCAACAGACGTATTCCTTCACCTGTCACCAATTATGGCCCATGTTTACAGATAATGAAACAATGGAACATACGTTTTCTTTCAAATTATTGTAAAAGGATAATTATACACTTGCACAGCAATATACTCTCAGATTAGTACCGTATTGTTTTTTGTGAGGGTACGAGTAGTAATGCCACTATTTCTGAGCAAGTAAGGCATTGTTGTTTAATCAATATGCTCAAAACCTCCGGGTTGGTGGAAACCTTGACTGTGATGAAAAGATAATGTCACTATGAAACGTAAGATACATCACCTATAAGACTTAGGGCAAGTCACCTATTGATCTTGCAAAAATGATAAAAAAAACAGTTATAATCCTCTTGGAATGGCAAGGAATGTCATTGTTTGAAATCATTATATGGAACTATATATATATATATATATATATATATATATATATATATATATATATATATATATATATATATATATATATATATATATATAATATATATATATATATATATATATATATATATATATATATATATATATATATATATATAAATCTGGTAAAACTCGCTGGTAAAGAGACTGATGTCTCACAGATAAATCCTCGGACAGCTAGATTAGTGTCAGGTTCAGATTTCCTTTTATGGGCTCTCGTGGCATGGTTGGTTTCGACCTGGCCTTTCATTAGAAGGGGCTAGCGTTCGATCCCAAGTATGAGGTAGAAATTTATTTCTATTTGAACACGATGTTGTGTTGATATTTATCCATATTGACTCATTAGGGGTAATTTGAATGAATTACTACCAATTGTGTCACGTGGTGGCCCGGGGAAATCTGGTAAAACTCGCTGGTAAAGAGACTGATGTCTCACCAGGTAAATCCTCGGACAGCTAGATTAGTGTCAGGTTCAGATTTCCTTTTATGGGCTCTCGTGGCATGGTTGGTTTCGACCTGGCCTTTCATTAGAAGGGGCTAGCGTTCGATCCCAAGTATGAGGTAGAAATTTATTTCTATTTGAACACGATGTTGTGTTGATATTTATCCATATTGACTCATTAGGGGTAATTTGAATGACTTACTACCAATTGTGTCACGTGGTGGCCCGGGGAAATCTGGTAAAACTCGCTGGTAAAGAGACTGATGTTTCACCAGGTAAATCCTCGGACAGCTAGATTAGTGTCAGGTTCAGATTTCCTTTTATGGGCTCTCGTGGCATGGTTGGTTTCGACCTGGCCTTTCATTAGAAGGGGCTAGCGTTCGATCCCAAGTATGAGGTAGAAATTTAATTCTATTTGAACACGATGTTGTGTTGATATTTATCCATATTGACTCATTAGGGGTAATTTGAATGAATTACTACCAATTGTGTCACGTGGTGGCCCGGGGAAATCTGGTAAAACTCGCTGGTAAAGAGACTGATGTCTCACCAGGTAAATCCTCGGACAGCTAGATTAGTGTCAGGTTCAGATTTCCTTTTATGGGCTCTCGTGGCATGGTTGGTTTCGACCTGGCCTTTCATTAGAAGGGGCTAGCGTTCGATCCCAAGTATGAGGTAGAAATTTATTTCTATTTGAACACGATGTTGTGTTGATATTTATCCATATTGACTCATTAGGGGTAATTTGAATGAATTACTACCAATTGTGTCACGTGGTGGCCCGGGGAAATCTGGTAAAACTCGCTGGTAAAGAGACTGATGTCTCACCAGGTAAATCCTCGGACAGCTAGATAAGTGTCAGGTTCAGATTTCCTTTTATGGGCTCTCGTGTCATGGTTGGTTTCGACCTGGCCTTTCATTAGAAGGGGCTAGCGTTCGATCCCAAGTATGAGGTAGAAATTTATTTCTATTTGAACACGATGTTGTGTTGATATTTATCCATATTGACTCATTAGGGGTAATTTGAATGAATTACTACCAATTGTTTCACGTGGTGGCCCGGGGAAATCTGGTAAAACTCGCTGGTAAAGAGACTGATGTCTCACCAGGTAAATCCTCGGACAGCTAGATTAGTGTCAGGTTCAGATTTCCTTTTATGGGCTCTCGTGGCATGGTTGGTTTCGACCTGGCCTTTCATTAGAAGGGGCTAGCGTTCGATCCCAAGTATGAGGTAGAAATTTATTTCTATTTGAACACGATGTTGTGTTGATATTTATCCATATATATATATATATATATATATATATATAATATATATATATATATATATATATATATATATATATATATATATATATATATATATATATATATATATATATATATATATATATATATATTATATATATATATATATATATATATATATATATATATATATATATATATATGTGTGTGTGTGTGTACATAAACACACACATACACACACAAACGTATATATATATATATATATATATATATATATATATATATATATATATATATATATATATATATATATATATATATATATATATATATATATATATATATATATACAGTCAGCGCGGATCACTGTGTCCGGGTAGTGGGCCGGACGCAGCGGTTCGCGCAAATCGGAGGCATGGGGTTTATCGGGGAAAATTCGACTGGGACAAATTGACTGATTGGCATCTTTTTATACAAGTTGGCATCTACATATCTGCGTAGGTGGAAGCTAGCCAGTGTATTTCCTGTAGTCATGGAGTGAGGTTGTGTCAGATTGAGAGGGCTGAGTTGCAATCGTTCTTTTGTGAGTTCGCTTGGCATTTTTGTGTATCAAACCCCCCCCCCCCCCCCGTGATGTCTAGACCCCGTTCAAGTCACGATGACATTGGTAGAGTGATAACCTGTCATAATTTAGGTCTGCAAACGAAGGAAATTGTGAAGAATACTGGCGTAAACGAGAGGACAGTGAGGCACTTGGTGGCAAAGTACAAGGCAGGAGGTAGCTCCGCGATCCCTTCTCACTCCCAGGCTGGTTCCCCTCCCCAGAAAATTCCTGATCGTACTTTAGTTATATTAAAGTAAAGCCTAAAAGAAAATCCAACATTAACAGCTAAGCAACTGAAAGAACAGAACCCTAAATTGTTGAGCGACGTCGGTGTTCGTACGATTCAGGAAAACCTGTCGAAGCGCCTCAACTTCGAGAAAGTGATCGCGCGAAAGAAGCCCGCTTTAATTTTGAAACAAAGGCAGAGGAGGGTTGCTTTTGCCAAGACATACAAGGATTGGACCTTGGAGCAGTGGCGTAGTGTCTTGTGGAGTGACGAAGCAACCTTTTGCGTGAGTGAGACAACTGGGAAAAAAGTGTGGCGGTGAAAGGGGTCAGATCCTCTTAAACCTAATCTCACGGCCAAGACAGTTAAACACCCAGCATCGCTTATGGTCTGGGGTTCTTTTGCCTACGGTGGTGCCCCAAG
>NW_027171820.1:102500-119943 GCF_036898095.1 Palaemon carinicauda | reverse complement strand
AAAAAACGAAGCAGATTAAAAACAGCCTTATTCTTATTGTCATGATCAGGCCTATATGAATTTGGCGAACAGATTCATATGGTTTGGCGCTCGGTCCGGGGAGGCCATGCCTCACTGAGTTGCAATACGAAGTTGAAAGAACTTGAAAAACAACAAGATGGAATTAGAAGTAAAGTGGAAAGCTATATAGTGAACGTAGCAATTTGAGTTTAGGTATTAAGGGAGTGATACTGCAAAGAACACTTTAAAATGCCTACAGTTAGCCGCCTGAGATGCAATATTGGCACTAGCCTCATATGAAATGGCTATTAAAACACATAAAAACTCATAGTTGTTGTTTAACTTAGTCGGTAAAGGATATATGCTAATTTCCAAAAAATAGGCCTAGGCCTATAGTGACCTTACGTAGTTTAATGTATGGCTGGAGGAGGTTTTGTTCTGTGGAGGAGGTTTTGTTCAGTGAGGTTGAGGTTTTGGGTTGAGGTATAATAGGAGGAGCAGCAGTAGGAGAAAAAAAAATTGCAATTCAATAGAAGGTTAGTTCTATATATAAGTCAAACATTGCATAGCCTTACCTCCCCTACGGAGTCTCTCCTCCCCCCGAAGTCTCAAACATCTTCTCAGCTTCGGTGTTCGTTCCCTGGGTAGGATAGTTATTCCTCCAAGGTTTCCTACCCTTCCAAGTACATACACGAATGATATATTATTACTAAAAACAATTGATAGACAACCAACATCGCCAACTCCACCGAAACACCGAGTTTACTAGACGCCATCAACCGATGTCAACAAAACCCAAAACCATCGCCATCATTACTTCAACTTTCCATATCGTTCATCGTATGAAAATGAACATACACTTAATTAATTTTAAATTCAAAACATAAATAGAAATCTTAGTTGACATTTAAGCAAATAAAAAGAATTAAAAACAAATTCTTCATTTTATAATTTTCGAATCTATGGAAAAATGCAACGAGTTGAATCAGCTGATATGATCCACCACAGGGTTGCCAGTTTGGCCTTTTTTCCGGCCAAAAAAAAACTCAAATTTGACCTTTATTATTTAAATAGGTTGGCCTTTAGTAATATGAAAAAAGCCGAGCCTTAAATACTATATTTTTTACCTTTATCTATTAATGGGTTGACCTTTTAAAGCCTCTGTTGATTAGAAATTGACCTTTTCTCATTTAGAAAACCTGGCAACCCTGCATCTGGCCGCGTCATAATGTGCCAGTGTTGATTCAAATGTGATAGTGGTAAGACGTGCGGTCGCGGTATTATTCATATCGGTAATAAAGGAACTATTCTAGCCAGCAGCGGTATAACAATGTGAAATGTAAGTGTAACATTTGAATTTCCATGTGTAGTATATCGATTAATATTTTTTTATGGGTGTTTCCTTGCATGTGTAGATGTTTTGAACTTCGTGCTTTCGAGTCGGGGAAAATTTTAGTCAGCTGTTTACACAAATATAGTTTTTCGATGCTTGTTTCAAAATATGATCTTGCTCTAGTAACAACGAGTGTCATTCAACCATAAATATGTCGTTTCTGCGTAAATATTCACAAGTTTTCCATTCATAAATAAGTAAATAAACAAATAAACAATGTGCGTACTATTGTACTAAGTTAAACGATAGTATTTGAAGCTTATTTTCTTGAAAACACGAACGTAGATCTTCAGATTTCGAAAATAGATGACGTGAAAGTAGTAGCAAGTTGTGATTTCTTCAATGTTTTCGATACTTGTTACTGAACTTGTAGCTTTAATGCCTTCCTTAAGGGACACACACACACACACACACACTCACTCACTCACGCAGAGAGAGAGAGAGAGAGAGAGAGAGAGAGAGAGAGAGTTCAAGCTGGCCACATTACGAGAGGTAGGGTAACGACGATTTGAATCTCGAGAGAGAGAGAGGGAGAGAGAGATATTCAAGCTGGCTACATTACGAGAGAGAGAGAGAGAGAGAGAGAGATTCAAGCTGGCTGGCTCTCTCTCTCTCTCTCTCTCTCTCTCTCTCTCTCGTAATGTAGCCAGCTTGAATCTCTCTCTCCCTCTCTCTCGTAATGAATCGAGTATTTGAATTCTCTTCAAGCTGGCTACATTACGAGAGAGAGAGAGAAAGAGAGAGAGAGAGAGAGAGAGAGAGAGAGAGAGAGCCAGCCAGCTTGAATCTCTCTCTCTCTCTCTCTCTCTCTCTCTCTCTCTCGTATTTTTATCATTATTGATCGATTTATTGTTTCTTAATGGCATTCTTTAGAGGTTGAATTAGACGATAATAATATTATTGTTAACAGAATATCTCGAGACCTTATATCTCCAACATATTCTCCAGTAACATTCTTTATTATTCTCCAACAAACGTTTCTCCAACACTTAGAAATATATCTATAATACCCAGCTAGTGCCTTTTTTCTCTCCAACACTTTACAATATCTTCATCACTGTCTTTCACTACGCCAACAGTCTCCAACGAAAATCTCCTACATTCAATTTTCTCCAACAATTCTATTTCCGTCAATCTCCAACACCCAATATGTATCAGATAATGGCTTCATGTGTGTGCGTGTATGTATGTATGTAAGTGTATGTGCGTTATACATCAACAACAAACCGTTTCCACTCCACTGCAGGACATGGGCCTCAGACATGTCCTTAGTCATGCCTGGTGTTTGGCCATTTTCATCACCACACCGGCCACTGTGAATTGATGATGGTGGGAGACTTAAGTCTGATCGCTCACAGCAAACCTACCTAGTATGGGTGGCCTTGATTCGTACAGCCTGGCTGATCATGGCGATATGCAAATCCTTTCGCTACATATTTAGGAGGAAAATAGAACTTCAAACGTAAAATTAATTGAGGAAATACGATATTAAGAAAAAGCAAAAGGAGAATATGGGAGATAAGCTGGAGGGACTCGTGTGTGGGTGGGGGTGGGGTGGGTGGGGGGGGGGGTTTAGATTGGGAGTCGTCGGTCTGGGGGAATGAAGTAGCGAGAGTCCCAGGTGGCTGTGAGGAGAGGTGTTAGGTGTGAGCAGTCAGGGCGCTCAGCGTAACCGTTCAACCCATATCAGCTGATGGCGTTTCAATTTTGGCGGTCAAATTTAACTCATTAGGGCCGGTAAATAACTGTTTCTATTATGATATCGATTATAATACAGTAAACACTTTGCATGTGGCTTCTGGGATCCTGTAATATAACCTGTTATATGTATTATACGAGATATGTGTAGGCCAATGTTTTCGGTGTGTATGAAACCCAATTCACGTAATCATAAGTTTAGATATCGTTGTCACAGAGACTTCAAATTTGGTTCATGTTTGAGTGTTCAAGGTAGATATATTGATTGATAGCTTTAAGCTACCGTCTACTACTACTCCCAATAATAATAATAATAATAATAATAATAATAATAATAATAATGTTTATTGGACAAAATATCTACATAAAAATATTTCCAATAAAGAATCGTTCCAAACCCATATGAAGCAAAGCTCTTCGGGAACAATACAACTAAAATTACATTGTAATTAAGAAGAAAATGAAAATTTATATGCATATACAGAATATGTACATACTAAACATACACACATAGGACTATACACACACACACACACAACGAAGTTGGAAGGAGGTTACGTTTTACCCCTGTTTGTTTTTGTTTTTGTTTGTGTGTTTCTTAGCGAACAGCTTCCTGGCCACAATTTTAATCGTAGAGTAATGAAACTTGCAGGGATTAACTGATACGTAAAAAGCTGGATGTGGTTCATTTTTGAAAGGTCAAGGTCAAAGGTCAAGGTCACGGTCAGGCAAAATGTGCAATTCACGTAATCTGCCATAAGTTTGAACATTGTTGTCACAAAGACTTCAAACTTGTTTCATATTTGAGTGAATGAAAATCCACGCCAATCAATACATGTTAAAATCAAAGGACAAGATCAAGGTCAAGCTAAAGGTCGATAAATAAGCTGCCGCAGCGGAGGTCTGCACTCTTTTTGAATAATTTTTTCGTCTTAAAACAGGATATTCGTTTAATGCAAGTGTTTGAAAGATCATATTTATTAAGGGGAACTGATAGGTGTCTTCCAGCATCAATATCGAGAGACACAGGTAGGTGGGGATGTATGAGCTAAATAATCACTTGCGCTTATGATTCTTACCAGTCTTAATTTGCCTTACCGCTAGCGGTTGCAGGCGGTATATACTGCTACTCCCTTACGCCGTCATGCAGTAATGTAAATGAGATGCTAATGATTGATACAATTGTTTTTAGGATATATAAAGGGAAATTATCCTTTTAATATTAAGTATGATAGACGTTACTTTGGCAATTTTAATAACTATCATTATTGTCATATTAGCTGAATATGAGAGAGAGAGAGAGAGAGAGAGAGAGAGAGAGAGAGAGAGAGAGAGGTTATTTCAGTTCCAAACGGGAAGTTAAACACCTTATCAAGCTGATGTGAGATTCATTTTCCTTCTAAAGTAAAGTAGATTAGTCAAGTTTATAAGTAGAAACGTTACTCCTATTTAAGTGCTCGGTCTTATAAGTGACTTAATCGCATTAAGTAATTCCGTATGCAACTTTGACAAGGCAGTGAGACGTTGTTTTTTTATTTACTTAGTACGAGATATATCATTATTATTGCGAGTCAAGTATTTTAAATTATTATTATTATCATTATTATTATTATTATTATTATTATTATTATTATTATCAATTACATAACACACACACACACACACACACATATATATATATATATATATATATGATGTGTACCTTAAGGTATAGGCACAGTATCTGTGTATATGCATATATTTCATAGGTATGTATATTTATATAGTATATATATAAATATATGTATACATTAACACTATGTATTTTAAGTATAGGATCAGCATTTACCCTTAATAGCCTTCCAACCTTTTCCTTATCCCACGTAGAAAGAAAAATAGATTTTCTTTAAGCTCATGTTTATAATAACTTGTTTCTATAGGAATATTAAGTCTTTATGGATTATTCATTGTATCACAAAGTCCTATTGCAAATCATTTCTTAATATAATTTCTTCGTATCAAAATTTTGAGTAAATTTTCATACAAAGTTGATTGCAAGTATTTTCTTAAAGTATCAGTTGTTTACTTATGATTCATATGAAACAATGATCCTCATATATATATATATATATATATATAAACACACATATGTACATATAAATATATATATATATATATATATATATGTACATACATATCCCTTTCTGAGTGGGGATATCTTAAGGTGGTGAAAGGGTTTATGTATTGTCATGCTCATGTAAGCTGTACTAGTCATGGCCACCCATACTAGGTTTGTTTGCTGTGAGCGATCATAATAAAAATCTCCCACCATCTCCAATCCACAGTAGCCAGCGGGGTGATAATCACTGGGCTAAATCCCAGACAGGAATAAGTTTAAGTGTGAGGCTTTTGTCATACAATGGACTAGAAACGGTTGCAATTGGTAATTGTTGTTATATATATATATATATATATATATGTATATATATATATATATATATATATATGAGTAATTCGGAGATTTTATCCGGATTGAAATAGCTAGGCATCATTACAATAGATTTGCAGATTATGCAAAAGGCAAAACGTATGTGTCTTTCCTGCAAGCCAATAAATTGTCTCTAACAATGTTATTTGTCTCAGAAACTAACTGTAATCTTATCTATTTTCAGGTTTAAAGGGTTAAAGGACAGTACGATACAGTGACCTTGCCCTATCATATATACAGGAGGGCCAAGCAATAGATACTGATGACAATAGGTCCCCCTCCCACCTTTGAGCTAAGGTGGATGGTGAGGTTGCAGCTACCAATGGCACTGACGAGTTTGAAATGAAAGATGGTCCACATTACGATAGGTAAGTAATGTCAATTTATTAACCTATCTTACGGTAACACCTTCGTTTTATCATTATTGTCCTTATTATTAAAATTCATGGGTGTGAATGTGGATATGTACAAGCAAATAGTCATTCAGTTTTCCTCTACAGAATCTCCAAATTACTTCGAACTCTTCAAATATTTTTAATTTCTCTTCTATTTTTGAATATCAATACAGAAATGGTATTAGAAAACCAACGTAATTCTGGGGTCTCCCCCAGAAAAATTTTATGAGGAAACACCCTCAAATGCAATTTCTTGGCATCTGACAGCATATTGCATCAAAAACAAAATCATATTTTTGGAAGATTTTTATGTTATTTTTACACAATTACAATCATAAAAACCAATAGGCCTATATATATATATATATATATATATATATATATATATATATATATATATATATATATATATATATAGGCCTACTTGGTGAACTTACCAAAAATATACTGGCGACGTCATATTACGTATAAATATTTTCCATTGATATATTTGCCATCATGTAATGTTTTAAGTGAATGTCAATGACAAAAGTCAGAAACACCCTTAATGTGTCTTGGGAATCAATGTATGATTAGTGTCTATCTAAAATTGATCATGATATGGTGAAATTCATATGCGTAAGGTAGTCTTTATATAAAGAAATAGCAGTTTTATGAATAAGATTGCCTATCGTCAAACACGGCACATAGACCTAGTGAACTCCCCGTTTAAAAACAAGAATGGTTTATGTTTGATTTTATTCTCACCAACTAATTGTATATTTTATAAAAACAATGGTTGATGCATTGTTTCATTTCAGTGAGTTTATTTTCATAACCTGTTTGGTACAATGGATAAAACATCATTATGTTTTGACAAATGTTCATGACTCAAAGTGGTTAACACGATCACAGTGAACATAAATATAGTCAAAACTATAACAAAGCAATTCATATTACTCAATGAATGATAACATAAAGCATCAGTAAATTTGATTCTTTCTTTTGTTTACTTCGTGAATCTAGATAAATTAAAACATTAGGTGAATCAAATCGTTCTACAAGTTTCAATTTGCTTTCCAATATGGCTGTTGTGTTGTACAACATATATTAAAATAACTGAATTTAGTGATATGTTTATATATATATATATATATATATATGTATATACATACATATATATATATATATATATTTATATATATATGTATATATATATATATATATATATATGGAATAATTGTAAGTAAGCAAAATTAAGAACAAGCATATTTCTAGTATAAACGTACACATCTGGAAGTCATGCCTGAGACCAGAAAATATACATATTAAAAATGTATGAATAATGTATAATTAATACTTCATAAGCTGTGAAATTATATAAAAGTATACATATTTAAAAAGAATTATGCAGAAATTTTATATATATATATATATATATATATGTGTGTGTGTGTGTGTATATATATATATATATATATATGTTTATTTATTTATTTATATACATTCATGCATATGTTTATATGTGCGATATTCCTCAACTACATGTGTTCGCGTGTGTCATGTTTTCAATTTATTACTGCGTATCAATGATGTAGTTTGTTACTATAATAGTGTCTGGCAATGATGGATAGATTAACATATGTTTGCACGGTATACACTGGGGGTCAAACATTATAAGTGGTTTGATTCCCAATATGGGGGCTGCTCTCTCTAAAACTAAGCGAGTGACGAGTGACAGGACTGTGAAATTATGATGCTGGGTACTAACATGAGACTTACGTAGGGGAGGGGGGGTGAGACTGTACAAGAGCTGTTTAAAAGCATATTTTCAGCAAAAATATATATATATATATATATATATATATATATTTATATATTTATATATATATATATTATTATTATTATTATTATTATTATTATTATTATTATTATTACTTGCTAAGCTACAAGCCCTAGTTGGAGAAGCAGGATGGTATAAGCCCAGGGACCCCAACAGGGAAAATAGCTCAGTGAGGAAAGAAAAAAAGGAAAAATAAAATATTTTAAGAATAACAATAACATTAAAATAATTATTTCCTATATAAACTATAAAAACTTTAACAAAACAAGAGAAAGATAAATTAGAATAGCATGCCCAAGTGTACCCTCAAGCAAGACAACTCTAACCCAAGTTAGTGGAATACCATGGTACAAAGGCTATGGCACTACCCAAGACTAGAGAACAATGGTTTGATTTTGGAGTGTCCTTCTCCTAGAAGAGCTGCTTACCATAGCTAAAGAGTCTCTGCTACCCTTACCAAGAGGAAAGAAGCCACTCAACAATTGGGTGAAGAAAAATTGTTTAGTGATCTCAGTGTTGTCAGGTGTATGAGGAGAGAGGAGAATCTGTAGAATATGCCAGACTATTCGGTGTCTGTGTAGGCAAAGGGAAAGTGAACCGTAACCAGAGATAAAGATCCAATATAGTACTGTCTGGCCAAAGGACACCATAACTCTCTATGGTAGTATCTCGACGAGTGGCTGGTGCCCTGGCTAACCTACTATCTATCTATCTATCTATCTATCTATCTATATATATATATATATATACTTTTCTGAGGGGGGATAGCGGTGCCCAGGGTAACCTACTACCTAATATATATATATATATATATATATATATAACCTTTTCTGAGTGGGGATACCTTAACGTGGTGAAAGGGTTTGCGTATCGCCATGATTAGCAAAGCTGTACTAAGGTGGTTTGCTGAGTGATCATACTAAATCCTCTCTCTATCAGCAATCTGCACTGGCCAGCGTGGTGATGAAAATGGTCAAACCCTAGATATAACTAAAGACATGCCTGAAGCCTTTGCCCTGCAGTGGACTAGAAACAGCTGATTTTTTTTATTGTTTATATGTCATCATCATCATCATCATCATCACCATCATCATTATCAGACATTACTAGTCCACTGCAGAACAAAGGCCTCAGACATGCCCTTCCACTACTGCCTTTATGGTCTTCCTGTGCGAATTTACACCCACACTTTTTTAGTTCGTCAAGACATTGTCTTCTCTTCCTTCCTCTGCTTATTTGGCATCATCAGAAACAAAATCGACTGGATGAAGACACAGATGAAGTGGCAGCGCAAGTAACAAGATCAATCAAAAGGAGAAACACTGACCAGGTGAATGTGACGGAAGGTGTGGGGAAAGTAGATTTTGAAAGAATCCTCATTATTATTATTATTATTATTATGATTATTATTAACTAGTTGGAAAAGCAGAATGCTATAAGCCAAAAGGCTCCAACAGGTAAAAATTACTCAGTGAGGAAAGAAATCAAGGATATAAATAAGCCACTGGGGAAGTAATAAACAAATAAAATACAATAATTTAAGAACAGCAACAACATTAAAACGAATCTTTCATTCATAAATAATGAAAAACACTTGATAAAGAGAAATAAAATAGAACAGTGTGATCGAGTATACCCTCAAGGAGGAGAACTCTACCTCAAGACAGTGGAAGACCATGGTACAGAGGCTATGGCACTACCAAACACTAGGGAACAAATTTAAGGAAATGATCAGAGATGGTGAAGTAAGAGATGATATTGAGAAGTTCTTTTAATTCGTCAAGTCGACAACAACACGAAGCGAATAAGTTCCCTAATTGCTAACAAATATTCGTTATCTGTAAAGCCGTAAGAGTCTGTGAGTTTATGATCAAAGCAGCATTAGAATCTAATGTTACCCTAAGCCTCCATTTACGATTTTCCTCGGGCTAAACGACGACAAGCAGTGCTAAGTGGGCTAATAAAGAAAGAGCATAATGGCTGATATGTTTGTTCGTTGTTAGTCCTGCTGGTGATGCAGAGAGAGAGAGAGAGAGAGAGAGAGAGAGAGAGAACTGCGAAGTCAACTTGCTGGATGAAATACTTTAAGCCAAGACATACCGAAGACTCGGGATTTGAATGCTTACAAAATACCAGAGTACTACAACCTTACTAATACATTCAAATGATCTGGCTGAGATTCAAATCTTTTAAGTTTCACCAACTCAAAAAGATGAAACGTGTTTTTCCTATCCAAATAAGCCATATATATTAATACCTTAATGTCTGGAGACCCAAAAGGAAATCACTCTAAGACAATAGCTTCTGGCTTGCCGGAGAATCGAACCCTGGTCCAGGAAACTATTATGACAGTGACATAGCATTTAGCTAAATGCTATGTCACTGTCATATCAGTCTCCTGGACCAGGGTTCGATTCCCCGGCCAGCCAGAAGCTATTGTTTTTGAGTGATTTGCCTTTGGGTCTCCAGACATTAAGGTATTAAAATATATAGCTTATTTGGAGAGAGAGAGAGAGAGAGAGAGAGAGAGAGAGAGAGAGAGAGAGAGAGACATGAGGATAATTATATTAACAACCACAACAACATCAACAACAATAATAATAATAATAATAATATGAATATGAATATGAATAAATCTAACCCTCATCTTTTTTCTCTTCAAAAGCTAGAGACACACGTGTTCAAATCACCCCCCCCCTCCCTCGGGGACCCAGCCAACTCCTAAATTAGCTCGCATTCCCCCCCCCCCCCTCCTACCCTCCCAACCGTGGGAAATTCTCGAAGGAAAAGATGTGGGATGATGGACATTTTTATTCTATTGAAGAAGCAAAGGGAAGTAATTTCCTAAACGTATCCATATATATATATATATATATATATATATATATATATATATATATATATATATATATATGTATGTATATATATATATATATATATATATATACATTCTATAGGCTCCGTAATAAGCTCTTAAACTCATATTAGACCTTTGGGGGTTATGACATTAAAAATATTCACATTATTATTATCATTATTACTATTATTATTATTATTATTATTATTATTATTATTATTAGCACAACTCTAGTTGAGAAGCAGAATGCTATAAGACCCAGGGCCCCAACAGAGAAAATAGCCCAGTTACAAAATGAAATAAAGAACCAGATAGAATAGTGTTCCCGAGTGTACCCTCAAGCATAATTGATAAACAATGTATTTTACATAGTATTCCTTTTTAGTTTCAATGTTTACTCAATTGATTATAAAGATTCATGAACATATTTCTTTGGAAGTTTTCCGTAAAATCAACTCTAAATCTGCTAATATTTTATTGATAAAAGATTGATTTAATTAAGGCTATATAACCCTGCGTTGGGGCCTGTCAGGCCATTCAGCGCCAGAGAAAACTAGGAGAAACTCACTACAGTCACATACTGAGTTCAAAGTCAAGATATGCATACAGTGACCCACTAGGAGCGCACTGCCAGCACTACCCAAAGATATGAATTCCCTGTGAAGAGAAGGGGCCAACGATCTGAAGGAAATTCCAAATTAGAAAATCCTTTGCCGATATACCTAGTCTTTGTACAGCGTTTTATTGCAATTTTCAAAGGCTTAACTATCAACTGTTGGGACGTTAAATCTCGTACTGATGGTTTTTGCAATGAAAGTCGTAATTCCCATTTCATTTGCTGGGAATTCCAGCCTTTTCAGGAATTAAAAGTTTAGCATAGTGAAATAGGGGATTGTCAATAGTTCATACGGACTGCAGAGAGAGAGAGAGAGAGAGAGAGAGAGAGAGAGAGAGAGAGAGAGAGAGAGAGAGAATCTTACTTTAAGATTCTCTCTCTCTCTCACTTTAAGATTCTGTACTCACCACCCGATGGCATGAAGCTGTAACAGCTAGCTGGCTTTTCCTGTTGAAAGAGAAAAGACAAGATTATTCTAATGATTTTATTATAAATATACAAATATCCTAAGTTCATATGGTAGCCAGATGTGGCATATATGAAATAAATTACTAAAATCTTGGGAAAATCGGTATAAAACATGTTCACGGTATAATAATATATAAATAAAAATAACTTATATATAAATTGCTGTTGGATGAAATTAAAAACTCAAGACGAACGGGCTCAATGGTATGTATAATAAACTATGCTATAATAATGACAATTGTGACCCAATCTACAAATAGTGCCCTGCTGGTAACGCCCTTGCCTGGTGATCGCGACACTGGGGTTCGAGTCCCGCTCAAACTCGTTACCTTCTTTGGTCGCTGCAACCTCACCATCCTTGTGAGTAAAGGATGGAGGGTTTGTGGGAGCCTATAGGACTAACTGCCGAGTTATCAACTGCCATTTCCTGGCCCTCCTTGGTCTTAGCTTGAGTGGAGAAGGGGCTAGAGCGCTGATCATATGTAAATATGGGCCAATTTCTATGGCACTGACCTGCTTGATAGGGCAATGTCACTGTCCCTTGCCCCTGCCATTCATGAGTAGCCTTTATTATCATTATTATTAATTGCTAAGCTACAACCCTAGTTGGAAAAGCGGGATGCTATAAGCCCAGGGGCCCCAACAGGAAAAATAGCTCAGTGAGGAAAGGAAACAAGAAAAATAAAATATTTTAAGAACAGTAACAATATCAAAATAAATATTTCCTATATAAACCATAAAAACTTTAACAAAACAAGAGGAAGAGAAATTAGATAGAAGAGTGTGCCTGAATGTACCCTCAAGCAAGGGAACTCTAACCCAAGGCAGTGGATGACCATGGTACAGAGGCTATGGCACTACCCAAAAACCTTTAAACCTTTAACTCTTAAGAACTGCGTAGGAAGACTGCAGTATACTAGGACAGGTTCTGACCGTTCTATACATAATATAATTACCAAAATGCTAATATTTGAACATCTGAAACCCAGTCTACTGACATAAACCTCATGACAAAATCTGTGGAAATTTGTTGGCCGCTCAGGGAGACACTAAAGTCAGGCACTGGGCCTGGTAGGCCATTCAATAGCTCTGTAAAACTGAAGGAAACCTCTGCAGTTGCAGTATGAAATGAAATCAAGTGGTTGGGCACCAAGATGGAAGAAATGAAATGGACACTAAGTATAGATCAAGGTCAAAATCTAGGTCCAGATAGGGGTTGAAATGACTATGGAAACGCATTATTATTATTATTATTATTATTACTAGCCAAGCTACAACCCTAGTTGGAAAAGAAAGATGCTATAAGCCCAAGGGCTCCAATAGGGAAAAATAGCCCAGTGAGGAAAGGAAATAAGGAAATAAATAAATGATGAGAACAAGTTAACAATAAATCATTCTAAAACAGTAACAACGTCAAAAACAGATATGTCATCTATAAACTATAAAAAGACTCATGTCAGGCTGGTCAACATAAAAAAATTTGCTACAACTTTGAACTTTTGAAGTTCTACCGATTCAACTACCCAATTTGGAAGATCATTCCACAACTTGGTATCAGCTGGAATAAAACTTCTAGAATACTGTGTAATATTGAGCCTCATGATGGCTACAATGATCCTGCTTTAGTTGTATTGATAGCAATATTCCTCCCTATGGTGAAGGGGGCATTAGAATGGCTTTATTTAAAGTACTTTAAAAATGTTTATTCAGCTTTCATCCTTCAAGACTCTCACAGATAAGCAAGAGAATACAAGTTTAACGAGGAAGTGAGATCTCAAGAGTCCCTTCATGATAACAGCTACGATATCATGTTCACAGCCTTCTGTAGCGATTTAAATACATCATCTGGGAAAACCATAAAGTCTTAGTATAACAGATATAGAAAAGGCAACTATAACTTTCAGTATCTTGCCCAGTTCAGGGGTTTTCGGAAGTTTTCGGAGAGATATATTAAACAGAATACCTGTTCGACTTCAATGTTATTGTTATTATTGCTAGTTAAGCTACAACCCTGCTTGGAAAAGCAAGATGCTAAAAATCCAAGGGCTCCAACAGAGAAAATACCAAGTACGGAAAGGAAATAAGAAAACACATAGAATAGTGTGCCTAAGTGTACCCTAAAACAAAAGGACTAAAAAGTCTAGTTTCAAACTAGAAAAAACAGAAGTTACCCTCAGCACGCGCTGAGGTTCCAACGTTTGAGACAAGCAAAGAATACTTCAATTTCTGACCAGCCTCTATACTTAGCAAATGGGAACTTATCACCGAGATACACAAGATATGGCTGAGGAAAAGAACCACTCATATATGGAGAAACTGTCATGGACAGAAGCAAGTCAGGATGTAATGATGTGTGATATCATGAAGTCAAAGCAATAAATAGATAAATAAATGAGTTATTATCATGATTATTATTATAGATTTTTGTAGTGTTATAATAATAATTAGAGAATCACAATAAAAACAGAGTGTTATTCAAGCTTACCAGTTTCAGTCCTCTGGCCGTGTTTTGGTGTTAAATGACAAGCAATTCTTTCTTCAGATCAGAGTCATACTTCGGATTCTAATGATATATATATATATATATATATATATATATATATATATGTGTGTGTGTGTGTGTGAGTATATATATATATATATATATATATAAATATATATATATATATATATATATATATATAAATATTTATATATATGTATATATATATATATATATATGTAGTGTATATATATATATATATATATATATATATATATATATATATATATATATGTGGCCGCGGGGGCATATAAAAATTAGAATAGCGCCAACGTTATCCCTGCGTGTCGTAAGAGGCGACTAAAAGGGACGGGACGAGGGGGCTGGGAACCCCCTCTCCTGTAAAAAATTCCTGCGAGACATCGACAAGGAGATGGAGCTGGGGGGAGAGTGACTGCTCCCCGCACTCTAGTTTTGGGGTGTTTAAATGTGCGTGGATGTAGTACGATAGAGAGTAAAAGATGTGAGATTGGAAGTATGTTTAGAAGTAGAAGAATGGATGTATTGGCCTTGTGTGAGACAAAGATGAAAGGAAAGGGTGAAGTGATGTTTGGTGAAATGTCTGGTAGAGTGTCTGGGATTGAAAGGGGAAGAGCGAGAGAGGGTGTGGCGTTATTGCTGAGTGAATGGATGACAGGTAAAGTAGTGGAATGGAAGGAGATATCATCTAGGTTAATGTGGGTAAGGGTTAGGTTGGGTAGGGAATGTTGGGCGTTTGTCAGTGCGTATGGGCCAGGTAGTGAGAAAAGTGAAGAAGATCGGAATGAGTTCTGGAATGATTTAACTAGGTGTGTAGAAGGACTGGGTAGAAGGAATTATGTAGTTGTTATGGGTGACTTAAATGCTAGAGTGGGCGCTGGAGAGGTAGAAGGTGTCATTGGTAAGTATGGCGTACCAGGTGAAAATGAGAGTGGTGAGAGACTGGTAGACATGTGTGTTGAACAAGAGATGGTAATAGGTGCTAGCTTCTTTAAAAAGAAAGATAAGAATAAGTATACATGGGTAAGAGTGGCAAATGGAAGAGTAGTAGAAAGGGCATTAATGGATTATGTGTTGGTAACTAAAAGAATGTTTGGAAGATTGAAAGACGTGCACGTGTTTAGGGGTATGGCTAACGGTATGTCTGATCATTTTTTGGTGGAAGGAAAATTAGTTGTAGCAAAAGAGTGGGGGAATAGAGTAGGTGGATGTAAAAGGGAGGTAGTGAGGATTGAAGAGCTAATAAAACCGGGGGTAAAAAGTAAATATCAGGAAAGGTTGAAAATGGCATATGATGAGGTGAGAGTAAGAGAAACTGGTAATTTAGAGGAGGAATGGAAGTTAGTAAAAGAAAATTTTGTTGGGATTGCAAGTGATGTATGTGGCAAGAAGGTTGTTGGAGGCAGCATGAGGAAGGGCAGTGAATGGTGGAATGAAGGAGTGAAGGTGAAAGTGGAAGAGAAAAAGAGGGCTTTTGAAGAATGGCTGCAGAGTAATAGTATAGAGAAGTATGAAAAATATAGAGAGAAAAAGGTGGAAGTAAAGCGCAAGGTACGTGAGGCAAAGAGGGCAGCTGACCTGAGGTGGGGTCAGGGATTGGGTCAGTCATATGAAGAGAATAAGAAGAAGTTTTGGAAAGAAGTGAAGAGAGTAAGGAAGGCTGGCGCAAGAATTGAAGAGACAGTGAAAGATGGCAAATGGAAGGTTGTTAAAAGGAGAGGAGGCAAGGAAAAGGTGGGCGGAATATTTTGAAAGTTTGCTGAATTTTGAGGATAATAGGGAGGCAAATATAACTGCTGTTCCAGGTGTTGAGGTGCCAGTGATGGGAGATGAGAATGAGAGAGAGATAACAATAGAGGAAGTGAGGAGAGCACTAGATGAAACGAGAGTAGGAAAAGCATCTGGTATGGACGGTGTGAAAGCTGAGATGTTGAAGGAAGAGGGTGTGACTGTAACTTGAATGGTTGGTGAGATTGTTTAATATGTGTTTTGTGTTGTCAATGGTACCAGTAGATTGGGTTTGTGCATGTATTGTACCACTATATAAGGGTAAGGGAGATGTGCATGAGTGTTGTAATTCAAGAGGTATTAGTTTGTTGAGTGTAGTTGGAAAAGTGTATGGTAGAGTACTGATTAATAGGATTAAGGATAAAACAGAGAATGCAATCTTGGAAGTACAGGGTGGTTTTAGAAGAGGTAGGGGTTGTATGAATCAGATTTTTACAGTTAGGCAGATATGCGAGAAATATTTAGCAAAAGGTAAGGAGGTGTATGTTGCGTTTATGGATCTGGAGAAAGCATATGATAGAGTTGATAGGGAAGCAATGTGGGATGTGATGAGGTTATATGGAGTTGGTGGAAGGTTGTTGCAAGCAGTGAAAAGTTTATACAAAGGTAGTAAAGCATGTGTTAGAATAGGAAATGAAGTGAGTGATTGGTTTCCGGTGAGAGTGGGGCTGAGACAGGATGTGTGATGTCGCCGTGGTTGTTTAACTTGTATGTTGATGGAGTGGTGAGAGAGGTGAATGCTCGAGTGCTTGGACGAGGATTAAAACTGGTAGGCGAGAATGACCATGAATGGGAGGTAAATCAGTTGTTGTTTGCGGATGATACTGTACTGGTAGCAGACACAGAAGAGAAGCTTGACCGACTAGTGACAGAATTTGGAAGGGTGTGTGAGGGAAGGAAGTTGAGAGTTAATGTGGGTAAGAGTAAGGTTATGAGATGTACGAGAAGGGAAGGTGGTGCAAGGTTGAATGTCATGTTGAATGGAGAGTTACTTGAGGAGGTGGATCAGTTTAAGTACTTGGGGTCTATTGTTGCAGCAAATGGTGGAGTGGAAGCAGATGTACGTCAGAGAGTGAATGAAGGTTGCAAAGTTTTGGGGGGCAGTTAAGGGAGTAGTAAAAAATAGAGGGTTGGGCATGAATGTAAAGAGAGTTCTATATGAGAAAGTGATTGTACCAACTGTGATGTATGGATCGGAGTCGTGGGGAATGAAAGTGATGGAGAGACAGAAATTGAATGTGTTTGAGATGAAGTGTCTGAGGAGTATGGCTGGTGTATCTCGAGTAGATAGGGTTAGGAACGAAGTGGTGAGGGAGAGAACGGGTGTAAGAAATGAGTTAGCGGCTAGAGTGGATATGAATGTGTTGAGGTGGTTTGGCCATGTTGAGAGAATGGAAAATGGTTGTCTGCTAAAGAAG
>NW_027171820.1:75000-92500 GCF_036898095.1 Palaemon carinicauda | reverse complement strand
ATCCTCTACTTTACTTTGCTCTCTCATTTCCATGTTGCTCCTTTTTCTGTCTCCTAGTGTTATTCCCATCATTATTCTTTCCATAGCTTTTAAAGTTGTAGCTATCTTATGTTCTAATGTTTTAGTAAGACTCCAAGTTTCTAATATATAAGTATATATATATATATATATATATATATATATATATATATTTATATATATAATTTTTCTATCACTGTGTGTACACCTATATCTACACATGTATATATGAAAATATGTATATACACATTTAAACATGTATAAATGTACATATACATACATGTAGGATATATATCTATATATGTATACATATGTATATGAAATGCATATATATATATATATATATATATATATATATATATATATATATATATATATAGATGTGTGTGTATATGTATATATACAGGTATATATATATATATATATATATATATATATATATATATATATATGATATCAATCACGGTGCAGGAACTCTCTTTTTCCATTTTTACAATATAATAAAAGCATATAATCCCATTCATTGCACGTCTAACTGCCTTTGCGAGATGAAGAATCATTTTTCATGGAATAGTAATAGCAATGAGGGATTTTTTTATTTTTATTGTATATATATATATTCCAACGAAGGCGGCCATTTCATGAATTTTTCGTCTTCCTTCAACGAAAATTCCTTTTTAATTAGACTAAAAACGAGATGCCTATGCCATCTATTGGCACACCAAGCTTCTCCCAGTGAGGACAATGGCCAATCAGCGATCAGATTCCTCTAACTGTAAATATCACACATATAACCCAGCACTTGGCTTAGAGTTAGAGCACACCTCCCGGTATAGCTACTAACTTCGGCCTCGCAGTAAGGCCAGCCAATGAAAATAAATGGCATAGTCTTCAATCAAAAGCGCATAAAAGAGGGTCACCTGATTATACAGTATATATATATACATATATATATATATATATATATATATATATATATACATATTTATGTATATATATACTTATATATATATATATATATATATATATATATATATATATATATATATATATATATACAGTGTATATATATACATATATATAGACATATATATTATAAGTTACATATTGCCAGTTGTCTCTATCTTGAGCTTTTAAATCAATACTTTTCCATTCATCGTCTCCTACTTCATGCTTCATATTTCCCAGCCATGTAGGCCTTGGTCTTCCACCTCTTCTAGTGCCTTTTGGAGCCCAGCTGAACATTTGGTGAACTAATCTCTCCTGGGGAGTGGGAAAAGCATGCCCAAACAATCTCCATCTACCCCTCATCATGATCCCAACATATGGCACTCGATTAATCTCTCTTAAAGTTTAATTTCTATTCCTGCCCTACCATTTAACTCCCAATATCCTTCTGAGGTCTTTGTTCTCAAATCTACAAAATCTGTTGGAGATTGTTTCATTGTCAAACCATGACTCATGTCCATAGAGTAACAACGATCTCACTAAAGTGATATATAGTCTGATTTTATATGTAATTTCAGGTGATTTGATTTCCGAATTTTACATAACCTAGCCATTGCCTGATTTGCTTTTGTCTGTCCTTTACTAAATTTTAATTCTAAAGACCCTGTATTGGAGATCATGGTTCTTAATTACTTAAATGATTCCATTCTATTAATCCTCTCTTGTTCCAATGATATGTCACTTTCCATTGCTTACTTCGTTCTCATACACACACACACACACTCACACACACACACATATATATATATATATATATATATACATACATATATATTATACATGCAATTAGCACTTAGACGAAATAGGTTTAGTTAAGAATGTTTTATTCCATGAATATATACTTTCATAGTATATACATTGTATATATATGCAGATGTATATTTTATCATTATCATTATTGTTATTATTATTAATATCATCATTATTATTATTATTTCTAATACTATCACGATGGACAGTAAACTGTCTAAAGTAACAGCAGCAATTTAACCTTAATAATGTTTATGTTTATTTGCAGTAAAATGCACTCATCCACTTCAACATCCTCATCTCCATTACATTCTTTAGTGGTATTGATTCCAATCCATATGTCATTGCTGGTCTGACAGCTTGCTTGTGCATTCAGCCCTTAGTTATGGGCACTTTTCTATCTTATGACACCAGACACTTCCCTCCTGCTGTTCCAGAAACATTGAGTCCAAATGTTAATTTCCTTCTCCATGTCCTCAGCCTTGCCCATTGCGGGGCCAATATATTTGAATTCATGAGCCCTGCTGAGGTTTCCTCCACCTAATTTGATTGTGGTTTGCAGGTTGCCATTCAATTTGGTTTTCATATATTCAGTCATCTTTCTGTTTATCCTTAACCCTCTAGTCTCCAAGGTATATCTACATCTTTCCAGCTTCCTTTCCAGATTTTCCCTATGCTTGTCTAACAAGACTATGTCATCTGCTTAGAGCGGACACCATACTGGTTCCTTTAGGATATCCTCTATCAACACATCTAAGACAATATTAAATAAATATTGTAGCCCAACCTCAACTTTAAAATATTTTGTCCTTCCAACTGTAGATCTGATGCTGGTCTTTACATTTCTACTGCATGGAATGGTACACTGTCACATACCTTCTCAAGGTTTATAAAGGCTATCTGCAAGGTCTTTTGCTTCTCCCTATACTTTTCATGAATTTGTCTTGGAGGAAAAATTGTCTTCTCAGTACTAAGTCTCTTCATGAATCCTAGTTTCTGTTTACTGATGAAAATTTGACGTCAGCTTCCATCCATAATTCTTTCAAATACCTTTATTTTATGTGACATGAGGTTGATTACCAAGAGGTTTTCACAACACTGACTGTCAAATTCTCCTTCAATATTGTCAATAATATACTTTTTCTCTTTCTTTAACTCAGACCAAAAGCAATCCTTTTCTTCGTCTTAGCAGATTATCTGGGGGTACACAAGCACTAAAGATGCTAAAAGTGTAATTTCTAACCACCAGACTTATCCAGATGATTTTATCATTTCCCCTATTGACTTCAAACACTATCTTTTTCCTTTCAATTTACAGAATTATTCCAACACCATCCCTTCCTTCTGTATTAACTCCACTATAGACTAGCTTATACCCCTCCCCCAGTTCCATATCTTTGTCACCATTCCACGTTGTCTCCTGGACACAGATGATATTTACTCCCCTTGTTTTCATAAGATCAGCTGTTGCCTCTTCCCTTCCCGTCATTGTACCAACATTTATTGTTCTCACTCTCAGCTTTCAAGCTCCAATCTTCTGCCACTCCCTCAGGATGCAGTGGCCCATGCATGTCCACAGAGTTAGGGTGATGCATCTGTGGGTCAGTTCTGGCCGACAAGTTAGCATTATTCTCATTTTTTTTTTTTTGTAAGACTTTTTTCCATAATAGTTTTTGCAGGAGATTCTACAGACGGATGTTCTTCCTGACTCCAACCCTCATCTCCCATTCATTCAGGCTTGGGACTGCCTCTTGAGTTGGGCTGGTTTGCCCTTCCCCTAAGGTTTAGTTTATAATTGTATACTTTTATATACATAGATATGTATATGATTATACATATATGTATTTATATACATTATTTTATATTGATATAAATATTCACACATTTTATATTTTATATACACACATCTGTATATTGCTATATATATATATATATATATATATGTGTGTGTGTGTGTGTGTGTGTATACACTGCATGTTTATACATATCCATATATATATACTATGTATATATACATGTGTATATATTTGTATATATACGTATACATATATTACACACATATGTATAAATATAATGTATATATATATATATATATATATATATATATATATATATATATATATATATATATACATACATTATATATATATATACGTACATACATATATTACACACGCATATATATAAATATATATGTATTCTTCTTCACCCAAGGGGTTAACTACTGTACTGTAATTATTCAGTGGCTACTTTCCTCTTGGTAAGGGTAGAAGAGACTCTTTAGCTATGGTAAGCAGCTCTTCTAGGAGAAGGACACTCCAAAATCAAACCATTGTTCTCTAGTCTTGGGTAGTTTCATAGCCTCTGTACCATGGTCTTCCACTGTCTTGGGTTAGAGTTCTCTTGCTTGAGGGTACACTCGGGCACACTTCTATCTAGTTTCTCTTCCTCTTGTTTTGTTAAAGTTTTTATTGTTTTTATAGGAAATATTTATTTTAATGTTGTTACTAAAAATATTCTATTTTTCTTTATTTCCTTTCCTCACTGGGCTATTTTCCCTGTTAGGGCCCCTGGGCTTATATCATCCTGCTTTTCCAACTAGGGTTGTAGCTTAGCATTTAATAATAATAATAATAATAATATATATATACACACATATATATATATATGTTTATATACATATATGTATATACATATTTACATATGTATATTAAATATACATATATATAAAATTATATATATGTAGACTATATATAAAGGTAAATACGTATATAAGTCTCCAAGTGTCTGATGCATAAATTAATTCTGGTATGACCAACTGATTAAATACTTTTTTTTTTAGAGAAAGTGGCATTCTACTGTTCATAATATCGTTTTCTTTACCAAAGATTCTCCTTCCTATGCTTATCATTCTTTTGATTTCAGTGTCACGTAATAGGGAAACACTTACTGTTAGTCCCAAGTGCGTATATTCATTAACAATCTCTAGAAGTTCGTTCATAAACTTTAGACGCTGAGTATTTACCCCTGAATATGTGCTCTCTTAGGCAATTTGCGAATCATTGTTACTTTATTTTATATCTCGAGTTCCTTTGAAAGTGAATTCAATTTCATAAAGTTTCATTTCTTTTATTTTCAGGTGAGTACACTACCGTATATTGATGCGTAATTAGCGATGGTGGAAGAAGGTAAGGTTACCTTTGTCTCTTATTTATATACATTACATACATATATATATTTATGGATATATATATATATATATATATATATATATATATATATATATTAATCTCTCTCTCTCTCTCTCTCTCTCTCTCTCTCTCTCTCTCTGAGTATATATACAGTATATATATATATATATATATATATATATATATATATATATGTATTTATGTATATAAATATGTATAGGTATATATATATATATATATATATATATATATATATATATATAGAGAGAGAGAGAGAGAGAGAGAGAGAGAGAGAGAGAGAGAGAGAGAGAGAGATTGATATATATATTTGTTGTCGTTGTTTTTGTTGTTGTTGTTTGTAAACATTTTCATAGGAAGGGTCTGGTGTGGTGTCCTAGTTAGAGAATTTCCCTCTCCCCCGAGAAAGTCCAACGTTGTGGAAATAAGGAATTCCTTTCTGTTGTAGGGATTGTGGAGAGAGGTTAAATGAAGAGTTTTCATACAGATTATAAAATATAGTATCATTGCAGGAATCTTATTTGATAACTTTTAATATTCTAGCAAATATTGCTATCCTAATTCATTACTAGTATATATGTAGTAGCTAGTAGCGGTGTTAGTAGCTCTGTTGTTGGAAGGTTGATTGATAGTGAATGTTAAGTATTAAATTTGCATGATACCTATTCAATGATAGATACTGTAGATACTGGTGACTGTGTAGCACCCTAAATACCATCAGAATTTAGTTAATTGAGTCGGAAACAAGTTTGATTGAGGTAAATGAGACTTTGTTTTATCTTGCACTATTGAAGAAGTGTTAATGAGGTTTATTTGAAGTCTTTATTCGGTAGTGATTTGATACACAAATACTGTAATTTCTAACGAAACTGGTGTCGTTATTACTGCTAAGAGGGAACGGGAAACATTCAGAAAATAATTATTATTATTATTATTATTATTATTATTATTATTATTATTATTATTATTAGCAGCTAATGAGCGTGATAAAGATAAGGACATAGAATATCCTTAGGTAATAGTTTAAGTAATAGGAATGGTAATAGCATCGAGTGTTAACCAAGTAAAAGAAAACTATAAGTGAAAAGGAATAAAAGTCAAAGGGAGCTAATCATATATATATATATATATATATATGGGTGTGTGTATATGATAATTTATCACATTTATTCTTGATTTTAATTCATTCATATAAGCCACAAATGCCTCTACATATCGAATTCATTCTGCCTTGGAATAAGAGACTCAAGGAGAATTGACTTTTTGATAATAGCTTCTGCTCAGCCAAGGATTTGAACCTTGACTAAATCGAAACTAAGGTTACAGTGACTTGTCTTTGTTTACCATTAGACAGTGGTAAATACGAGTCTCTGTAACCTTAGTTTCCATTTGATCAGATTTCGGATTCTTGGCTGACCAGAAGCTATCATTATAGAATGATCTCTCCCATGGGCCTCTGATCCCGAGGAAGAACGAATTCGATTTCAAGATATATGTATATATATATATATATATATATGTATATTTATATATATATATATATATATGTATATTTATATATATATACATATATATATATATATATATATATGTATATATATTTATATATATATATACATATATATTATATATATATATTATATATATATATATACATATATATTATATATATACATATATATATATATATATATATATACGGTAGTAGGTTGGCCAGGGCACCAGCCGCCCGTTGAGATACTACCGCTAGAGAGTTATGGGGTCTTTTGACTGGCCAGACAGTACTACATTGATCCTTCTCTCTGGTTACGGTTCATTTTCCCTTTGCCTACATACACTCTGAATAGTCTGGCATATTCTTTACATATTCTCCTCTATCCTCATACACCTGACAACACAGATTACCAAACAATTCTTCATCACCCAAGGGGTTACTGCACTGTAATTGTTCAGTGCCACTTTCCTCTTGGTAAGGGTAGAAGAGACTCTTTAGCTATGGTAAGCAGCTCTTCTAGGAGAAGGACACTCCAAAATCAAACCACTGTTCTCTAGTCTTGGGTTGTGCCATAGCCTCTGTACCAGGGCCTTTCACCGTCAAGGGTTAGAGTTCTCTTGCTTGAGGGTACACTCGAGCACACTCTCCTATCTTATTTCTCTTCCTCTTGTTTTGTTAAAGTTTTCTAGTTTATATAGGAGATATTTATTGTTGTTACTCTTCTTAGAATATTTTATTTTCCTTTTTTCCTTTTCGCACTGAGCTGTTTTCCCTGTTGGAGCCCCTGGGCTTATAGCATACTGCTTTTCCAACTAGGGTTGTAGTTTAGTAAGTATATATATATATATATATATATATATATATTCCCTGACATATATACATATATATATGTATTATGTTGACGTCAGTGGTGTTCAAAGGTGCATTTTTTTTAATGTAGATATAAATAAATATATTTATACACACACACACACACACACATATATATATATATATATATATAGTAATGATCATTTTGGAAAACTATCCAGATGAAAGTGGTTCAGTGTAACTAAAATTGCAAATGATGAATCAATTTTATTTCGTTTTATAATGGTTGATCTAATATTTCCATTCAACTTTTTTGTTTCAAGAAATAGCATTGTATTTAGAGACAATCTATTTTTACTAATTGTTTTCTTTAATCGTTAAATATTATTAATACTTATTACCTTTCTTCGTTCCCTATCTTTTCTAATTCTGTGCAGAGCCCTATCTTCTATTTGAGACTGGCCGTGGGTCTCGTCCCTACCAGGGAGGGGGGAAGGCTGGCCTGTCAATCATCTGCTATGGGTGGTAATGGAGTTGTGGTTGAATAGAAGTGGGTGGAGAGGAGGGGGCATTCTACCCACTCCTCTATCCCTTGATCCATCTTTTATATTGTAATAGCGATTCATTTTAATTTCTATCCCGATTATCATTGTGTTTTTTTTCAATTCATTCATTTCCAATATTGTTTATCTCTCTCTCTCTCTCTCTCTCTCTCTCTCTCTCTCTCTCCTACTTTGCTTTCCCTACTTTTATCCTTTTGGTTATCCGAAAGATTTAGTTGTTTTTTTCGTAGATGTGAAGGTTGTTTTCAGTTATTAATATGTCGTGTAGATTCTATCTCAAATTACTTTTTGTACTGAAAACGAATTTGAATAATTATATTCTCATCAAGGAATATTTCCCTTTCCCTCCCATTATTTATTCTTGTAATGTCTGTAAACACTGAGAGAGAGAGAGAGAGAGAGAGAGAGAGAGAGAGAGAGAGAGAGACAGAAAATGGGGGCAAAGTTTGGTAGTCCTGTATAATCGGGGGTGGGGTGTTTGACAATGCGATGACAACTGTGATAAGAATTCATTTTCGAGGCCATAAAAGCAATTAAGTTTGGAACCAAAGGATTTAGATGTGATATGGTTTGTGACGAAGAGAAGCAGTGTTCTTTGGGGAAAAAAGGTTAAAAAATATAAAGAAAGGCTCTCTCTCTCTCTCTCTCTCTCTCTCTCTCTCTCTCTCTCTCTCTCTGTTGTTATGCCACTTGTAAAACAGAGTTTTCGTTTACTGATGGAAGTCATTTTGAACATATTTTCTTTATAGTTGATTTCCATTTATATCGTATTTTGTTCAGTGGATGTGCATGCGTTGACTGATGCTGGATTGATTGTATCAAGCAGTCCATATTTTTATTTTCTTCCACCAAAGCCGAAACAGGTTTTTACTCTCTTTATCCGTTTCTTAATAATGTGTTACCCTCAACCTTTCCATGGCCATCAAATATCTGTTATGATGATGGTACTTTCCTTGTCTTTCCTAATGGGATGCATAAGGATCTCGTGCTTACAGGACGATGGAAATGTCCTATGGAAATCAGCTGTTAAAGAGAATCCTGAATATTGCTCAAGAATTGATTAAAAATCAAATCTCTCGATCTCAGCCATCATTTCGGGGTTTTAGCATGATTATTTTAGTGTGACAGAGGGTGATTATGCCTGGGTTAGATAATAGAACGGTTTAAAGGTTTAATGACCATTCATGAATGGCAGAGGCAAGGGACACTGACACTACTCTATCAAGCAGGGCAATGCTATAGAGACTGACCATACATACATACATACATACATACATATATATATATATATATATATACATATATATATATATATATATATATATTAGCGCCCAAGCCCCCTCTCCACCCAACTAGGACCAATGAGGGCCAAGCAATGGCTGCTGATGACTCAGCAGATAGAGCTATAGGGTCTCCCAAACCACCCATCCTCAGCTCACAAGGATGGTGAGGTTGCAAAGACCAAAAGAACTAACGAGTTTGAGTGGTACTCGAGCCCTAGTGTGGCGATCACCAATCAGGGACTTTATTACATGGCCACCACAACCCTATTATGTCATCTCACACGGTGTACTGTAAGCATTAATTTTTCTCCTATTGTTATTATTATTATTATTATTATTATTATTAGATAAACTGCAACCCTAGTTGGGAAAGCAGAAGGTTATAAGCCCAGGGGCCCCAACAGGGAAAATTGCTGTGTGAGGAAAGGAAATAAGGAAAAATTAAATGTTCTAAGAATAGTAACAACATTAGAATAAATATTTCCTATATAAACTATAAAAACTTCAACAAAACAAGAGGAAGAGAAACTAGATAGAACAGTGTGCCCGAGTGTACACTCAAGCAAGAGAACTCTAACCCAAGACAGTGGAAGACCACGGTACAGAGACTATGGCACTACCCGAGACTAGAGAATAATGGTTTGATTTTGGAGTGTCCTTCTCCTAGAAGAGCTGCTTACCATAGCTGAAGAGTCTCTTCTACCCTTACCAAGAGGAAAGTAGCCACTGAACAATTACAGTGCAGTAGTTAATCCCTTGGGTGAAGAAAAATTGTTTTCTAATCTTAGTGTTGTCAGGTGTATGAGGACAGAGGAGAATATGTAAAGAATGTGGCAGACTATTCGGTGTGTGTATGTATGCAAAGGGAAAATGAACCGTTACCAGAGAGAAGGATCCAATGCAGTACTGCCTGGCTAGTCAAAGGACCCCATAACTCTCTAGTGGTAGTATATCAACGGGTGCCTGGTGCTGTGGCCAACCTGCTACCTCTCATATCATATCCAATGTACTGTTTCTATCTGGTCTAAGGTCATCACCTCCTTCTTGTTCCATCCACCTGCACGTCCATCACTTCTCTTTCCACACATGGCTCCTCTCTTCTCATGAGGTGAGCATTCCATCTTAACCTTGCCTCTTGCACTTACATTGATGCCTCAATGACCTTTCTGTACCCCTGATACAGTGTATGTTCCTTTCTAACACTGTCCATTCTGTTTCTCCCCTAATCAACCAAAGCATCCTCACCCCAAGTGTGTCCATCTTTCTTTCTTTCTATTTTATTGGTATTGCTTCGAATCCATAAGTCATTAGTGCTCTGACACTTGTTTTGTGCATTCAGCCCTTAGTTATGAGAACATTTCTATCACATATGACCCCAGACATGTTCCTATTGGTGTTTAAAACACACTGAATACGTTTGTTAATTTCCTTTTCCATGTCCCCCGCATTGTCCATCGCCAAGCCGAGGTATTTGAAATCAAGGGCCCTTTTGATATTTCCTTCTAGTTTGATTGTGGTTTGCTGGTTGCCATCCATTTTCAGTGGTAAGAAGATAAAAATAAACTACAGAAGTAATGAAGAGTTCAATCAAAATATTTCAAAAACGGCAACAAGATTAATATATAACTTTCATATATAAACTATAACAACTTCAAAAAAAAAAAAACAAAAAAAACAAACAAAGAGGAAGTGAAATAAGATCGAAATGTGCCCGAATGTACCCTCAAGCAAGAGAACTCTATGCCAAAACAGCTGGTATATTTGGGAAGCTTTTGTCGCGGTATACTTAACTAAAACAATCTACTGTTAACGAATAATATTCAGGAGTAAAATATGCTATTTCTGATGAGTTTTCCAATTGTACCATACCATTAAGTCTTCATCCTCATCATCATCATCTCCTCTTTGACCAATCTATTTCACAAGCGTCCGCATAGGAAGTGCTGGAGTAAATACCAAGAGTCTGAACACCGTTTAGTTAATGATAATCTGCAAATGTTTTTGTGGATGTGACTGGTCGCGTAAGATAGAAGGAACGCAGTAGGTCCACGAGCAGGAAACGTGGCTGACAATTGATGACAGATGTGACAGGGAGAATTGATTTAGGAGGACGAAAAAGCATCAAGTTGGGCATTAAAATATCTCGTTATGAAAAGGTTGGTTAGCCAAGGGAAGCGTTGTTGTTTACTGTGGTTTAGTTATCATCCATAATCATATAGTAGGCAATACCCCCATCCCGAAGCCCCCCAGCTTGGATACATAACTACCCCCCCCCCCCCTTCTTCTCCCCACCACCAACAGAGACGTTGCGATTCTAGTCTTTATTCGCCAGTATGTAAGAGCTGTTTTAGCATATTTCTATGTCGGAGACCATTATGAAATCACAGGCAATGTTCTGTAAAAGACATAGCTGTGTATATCGAATTACATCACAAAAAATCTAAGTGTCACTAAATTCTCTTCATTCTATAATAATTACCTGGAATTTTCTTGATCCATACAGATGTACCCCCTAGTTTGTTATGAATTTCCGAATCCCTAGATGATTTACGTGAATTGCACAGATCTTGCAAAGGTTCCTCTATGTTGGTAGCTGTGATCGCATTTGTAACACGCGAGGCCAGAGAAGATTAATTTTCTCCCTTATTTCATTCTTGATTTTTTTTCCAATTATAATATTAATTTTCATGCCTTGACATACTCGTATAGTGCACTGTACAGTATAGGTGTTGCACATTGTTTCAGCGATTATAAGTTAGGGTACTGTAATTACATCCATTTAATGACATGCTACGCAGTATTTGACAGCATTTCATATTTCCAGTTTTGTGAAATACTAAGTGTGCGTGTGTGTGTATGTATAGATATGTTTATACTCTATGTATACATTCGTTTATACATGTATATTCATATACAGTATATATAGCCAATACACATGGGTATATGCACTCACACATACACACACGCATATATATATATATATATATATACAGTATATATACATATATAATATATATATATATATATATATATATCTATATATATATAAATATGTGTGTATATATATATATATATATATATAAACGAACAATTCCAATCTCATCCTTGGCGTTATCGTAACAAATGATTAACACCTTCATTCGTAATGATGTTTTCATTTCATACTTTATCCATTTAAAATAACTTCCAGCCTTTCCAAATCTTCTTCACTGTGTCTCTACAACTTTATGTAATCTAATGGTAACGTTAAATGATGATTTCAGCAAACTATTTTACAAATGTGGAGCTGCAAGCTTCCGGTGAGGCATTTTTAAAGCAATTTCTGAGAAGCAAACCGTAGCAATAGCTGGCCATTTTTAAGTATTTTCTTGAGCTTAGGTATCTGTTCTAAACATTTGCTAATAACACAACCATTTACTTTTTATATGTTGAACTAAAACAACTATTTTGAAATCCAAACAAAAGCATTTGCTCGCAGTTTTATTCTTCTGGCGTGGTTTTAGTGTGCGTGTTTGCCACGTGCAAGCCTTGATCACGTGCTGGCATGTGGTAAGTGTAACGCGTGTCTGCACGTGCGCGCGTGCAAGCCTTGATCACGTGCTGGACTCGTAATCGGTAGCTGCTTCAACCATAGTGTTATAGTTTGTGCGTGTAGCATAATGTGTACATTTAGCAAATAAATAGAATACAACAAGTACATATAGGCACATACTCACTTGCATACACATACAGGCATACGTATATAATATCACAAACACACGCATATGGAAAGTGGTATATAATTACTTCCCCTGAAGAGGATCTCTCTCTCTCTCTCTCTCTCTCTCTCTCTCTCTCTCTCTTTGTTCCCCGACTAGATGAGCCTATGGGAAGGGAGAGGCGCCATCCTTGAATATCCTTCAAGACTTCAAACTAGCAGCAAATGACTATGTTGAACAGGCTGACATAAGTCTTTTTATATTTTATATAATGAAATATCTCTTCCTATGTTGTGACTGTTTTTAAGATATTTTATTTTTATTGTTTATTTATTTCTCATATTGTTTATTTATTTACCTATTTCCTTTCCTCACTGGGATATTTTTCCCTGTTGGAGCCCTTGGGCTTATAGTATCCGGCTTTTCCAATTAGGGTTGTAGCCTAGCTAGTAATATTGATAATAATAATAATAATAATATCAATACTAATAATCGATTGTTATATTCTTTTTGCCCGTGATTTGACCAAGGTAGACAGACTTCTGGGGAGAGTTGAGCTCTGTCTAAAGTCAATAACTATACTTTTTCTCTTAATAGGACTTCTTATTTCTGCGATCTTATTTTCAATAACCACTCGGAGTTATACATGATATCTGCGTAATCTGGTTCATAATTATCAATAATTGGTTTTAAGTTTGTAACACGTTTAGATGTGCTCTCTCTCTCTCTCTCTCTCTCTCTCTCTCTCTCTCTCTCTCTTATTGAAAACTATATTGCCTTTCGTAGGCATCTGGAATATATTCATGTGTACTTAAATATTTCAAATATCCTAGGAAATTATTATCATTATTATTATGAAATTCATTTAGTATCGCCAAACTATATTATTCAGAAGTACGTTGCATAGTGTGTATCAGAGAGAGAGAGAGAGAGAGAGAGAGAGAGAGAGAGAATCTTCTCGTGTCCCCCAAACAACTTCCAACATGGGTATCCTTAGGGATCAGACTCCAAATCTTCCCTCCTCAGCCACAAGTTTCTTTTAGCCTAAGAAACCATCCTGGCATAATCCGGACTATAGTTTATTTATACAACGTGTACTGGTATTATACATATACTTACTCATATGTATATATTTATATGTGTATATACTGTATATACATATATGTATATGTATATTTATGTATATATATATATATATATATTTATATATATATACACATATATATATATATATATATATTATATATATATATATATATATATGTGTGTGTGTGTGTGTGTTTGTGTGTGTGTATTCATTAAGTCTTCTGTTGTGCCGTCCCTTACACAAACTATTTACATGAGATGTTCTCACTCGCAGCATCTAGATTTATTTTCCTTTTCTCACTTAAAATAAGGTTTTGGTGAATATCAAATATTACTACTCAGATCTGGCTACTTAAATGGAGAGAGAGAGAGAGAGAGAGAGAGAGAGAGAGAGAGAGAGAGAGAGAGAGAGAGGAATCCAATGATGTTTAAAGTGGATTTTTTTCACACTTCACCTTCACTATCTACTTCATATAAAATTTTGGTGTAATTATTTATGTTTCTTCTGTTTATGGCTACTTAAGGATTCGAATTTAAGATACTGACTTGTTAACTGGGACTTCAAAATGGTGCAAAAACAGATGTACATAACCCGTTTTTCACTTAAGGACAACTTTGTGGTTAAATGTTATTCATTCACGGGTAACAATGTAAAAAAAAACTATCATATTTTCAACTCGCTCTTTATAACCCAAAGGAAGCACGGGTCCCAAATATAGGCCAGTCTCTCGACTTGCCTATCCATTTCCGGGCCTTCTCCTCTCCTCTCATTTCCCCTTGTCCAAACCGTCCTCTATCCATCTGCGTCCATGCATCATCTTACTGCCGTCACTTTATTGACCAAATGCCCCATGCCTCTCTCTCTCTCTCTCTCTCTCTCTCTCTCTCTCTCTCTCTCCACGCAGTCGGGACAGCAGATTTATGTTTTTATTGTTTTTAATGTTTTGGGGACTCGTAAGTGTGCTATTAAGAATCATGCTCATTTATTGGGAATCGAAGTAGACAGGACAGAAATTGAAGTGTGTTTTATAAGCTTCTGTGAATTTTCATCGTTTCATACGTGTGGACTGAATGTTTGGTAGCTATGTTTCAATAGTACTCTCTCTCTCTCTCTCTCTCTCTCTCTCTCTCTCTGTTCCGGGAGGTAGTATCAGCATATATATATAGCCTATATATATATATATATATATATATATATTATTACTATTATTATTATTATTATTATTACTAGCCAAGCTACAACCCTAGCTGGAAAAGCAAGATGCTATAAGCCCAAGGGCTCCAACAGGGAAAAATAGCCCAGTGAGGAAAGGAAATATATATATATATATATATATATACATATATATATACATATATATATATATATATATATATATTATTTACGTCAGGAATATGAAGACAAGCTGTTGCAAACGTATTGACATTACCACTCTATTGAACTTAAAAGACATCGAATCTGAGACAAATCCTTGATAGGAAATGGAGGATTATAGCGTGGATTATAATCCCCAAAGGGATTATTGTAATCCTAATGTCACAGTGAGCAATTCTCTACTCAGAACAATTTGCTATGTTTAAGTATAGTCACCGAATGTTATAGGTGAATTTTTTTTTTTTTCCTTTTATAGGTGTGCTCTCCCATTATGTATGTTATAAAGCCTGTGCATTTGTGAGCGTGTTTTTAAATACACACTGTGATGATATAATCCATTTGGTAATGTCTTAAGGCTCGAAATATTTGAGATTATTTCTTCGAATCAAGTCTTTCATATTGCGTTTCCACACAGTTTGCCTTCGCATGCAGCTTAAAGAGAGAGAGAGAGAGAGAGAGAGAGAGAGAGAGAGAGAGAGAGTGCCACTGAAGGATTCCAATTTATAATACTTTAAATTGTGTAGTTGAGTCAGTAGAACTACAAAAGTTCAAACTTGCAGCAAATGTTTTTATGTTGAACAGACAGGCACAAGTCTGTTTATAGTTTATATATGAAATATCGGTTTTGATGTTGTTACTGGTCCTCAAATATTTTATTTTGATTGTTCATTACTTTTCATATAGTTTATTTATTTCCCTATTTCCTTTCCTCACTGGGCTATTTTCCGTGTTGGAGACGGGCTTACAGCATCCTGTTTTTCCGACTAGGGTTGTAACTTAGCTAGTAATAATAATAATAATAATAATAATAATACGAGACTCGCTTAATGGAGTTTTTGTTTACTGATATTGAACATATTTTTATCTTGGTATATTTCGTTTCATCGAATTGGCCGATTCTCAAAACGTCTTTTGTTGACTTGAGGATGTGCATGCTTTAACTGATTGTGTCAAGTAGGAAATTTGACGTCCATTTTATTTTCGTCTTACAAAACTCGAACTGTGTTTAAGGCCTTCATCTACTTCCTAAAGATTCTTTACCTTAAACCTTACCATGGACATCAGATATCTGTTGATACCATTGTCCTTCTTGAAGGGAGGCTTAAAGGACGTGCTGACAGGGCACCGAAAAATCTGGAATTGTGGTCTCCTATTTGAAGCGTCTCTGTCCGGCGCTCGCCAGACTGGGGTTCGAGTCACGCTCAAACTAGATAGTTTCTTTAGTGTCTGCAACCTGACCAACCTTGTTAGCTAAGGAGGAGGCGTATGGGGGAGCCTGTAGATCTACCTGTTGAGTGATCAACCGTCATTGCCTGACCCTCTCTAGACCCAGCTAGGGAGCTGATCATATAAGGATATATAGTCAGTCTCTAGGGAATTGTCCTGCTAGCTAGGGAAATGCCACTGTCCCTTGGCTCTGCCATTCATGAGTGGCCTTCAAACCTTTGGGTAATCACTTTCACTCTGCCATTCATGAGTGGCCTTTAAACCTTTAAAATCTAGCGTTAAATAGAATCGTGAATATTGCTCAAGAATGGTTGGCGAAGAATTTTCACTTGATTTTAGCCTTTATGTCAGGGTTTAGGTATTGAACTGATGCAGATTCTACTGCTATGGGCTGTTTGTTTGTGGCAGATTGCTTATGCTGGTGTAGAAAGAGACTCATTAGCTATGGTCAGCAACTCTTCTAGGAGAAGGACACTCCAAAACCAAACCATTGTTATCTAGTTTTGGGTAATGCCATGGCCTCTGTACCTTGGTCTTCCACTGTCTTGGATTATAGTTCTTTTGCTTGAGGGTATACTGAGATACACTATTCTCTCTTCATTGTTTATATGTGACAAGCTACTTCTTTTAGCCTGTATAGTTTATTTATTTCATATCCTTTTCTCACTGGGCTATTTTTCCTTGTTGGATTCCTCAAACTTATAGCATCCTGCTTTTCCAACTAGGGTTGTAGCTTAGCAAGTAATAATAATAATGATAGCATAGCGATGGCTCTGTGCTATTGTGCAGGCCACGAGAGAGAGAGAGAGAGAGAGAGAGAGAGAGAGAGATTTTGAGATTTTGACGCACTTGGTTATAGACTTAGAACAGGGGGGGGGGGATGGAGGTGGGGGGAGTGTTGAGGTAGCCTAGGTGGACTCGCAGGGGAGAAGGTAAGAGACGGGGGGAGGGGAGGGGGGGAATTTGGTTGGCAGTAGC
>NW_027171820.1:5000-70000 GCF_036898095.1 Palaemon carinicauda | reverse complement strand
ATTATATAAGAAAAAGAATAAATAAACGACCTTTTTGAACAGATGATAATACAATTAAAAGACAAGTAAATTAGAATACTTAATTCATAATATTTCCTTTGATTAATCGTCTTTTGATGTTTCTTATTGTTATTTCTGACGGCTGGATTTTAAAATATGCTTTGTAGGTTAATAAGAAGTTGAGTGATGCATTCTTCGATGTGTTTCCTGTTTCAATGTTATTTGCTTAATTAAAATCATCTGTGAGTTGTAATATGACAGATAATAATAGTGATAGTAATAGTAATAGCTTTTTAATATTCAATAGAAGCAGGGGAGCTAAACTTGATAAAAGCAACACCAACTTTCTACGATCATATAATTCTAAATTGTATCAGAGGTTGTGACCACCATTTCGTAGTATGTTTTGATCCAATATGATTTGACTTGCTTTGATTATTATTATTATTATTATTATTATTATTATTATTATTATTATAACTTGTTAAGCTACAACCTTAGTTGGAAAAAAAGATGCTATAAGCCCAAGGGCTCCAACAGGAAAAATAGCCCAGTGAGGAAAGGAAATAATTGAAACTGCAAGAGAAATTGTTAACAACTAACATAAAACAGTAATAACATTTAAATAAATCTTTCATATATAAATTACAAAAAGTAAAAAAAAAAAAAAAAAAAAAAAAAAAAAAAAAAAAAAAGAGGAAGGGAAATATGATAGAATAGTAAGCCCGAGTGTACCCTCAAACAAGAGAACTCTACCCTAAGACAGTGAAAGACCATGGTACAGAGGCTATGGCAGCATCCAAGACCAGAGAACAATGGTTTGTTTTTGGAGTGTCATTCTCCTAGAAGAGCTGCGTACCATAATGAGCAATATCAACGAGGGTCAATACCCATCTCATGAACAATATCCCTCCCGAGTTCAGCTAGTTTTCATTAACTATTTTTACTTGGGCGTAGCCCAGTAAATACTTTTAAAGGAAGGGTCTGGTGAGGGTGTGTGTGTGTGTGTGTGTGTGTTTGGGGGGGGGGGTTTAGAGAATTCCCTCCTCACACGGCCAAGTCCGACACAGGAAATAAAAGGAAGTAATTTCTGTTAGAGAGAGAGAGAGAGAGAGAGAGAGAGAGAGAGAGAGAGAGATTCTTGATACAGCTTGTAAAATATAGTATCATTGCAGACATCTTATTTCTTCTTCTTCTTCCCAGGTGGTTCCCATTTTTATATGGGGTCGCCGTTGCGGATGAGCCGTTTCCATCTTTTTCTATTCTGCGCTTCTACCTCATCAATCCCTTTCTCCTGTAAGTCTCCTCTCACACAGTCCCTCCATCTCTTTCTTGGTCTCCCTCTTCTTCTTCTTCCCTGAACCTCCATCTCCATAGTATGTCTCCCAACGTGGTCCTCATCTCTCCTCATCAGGTGTCCATACCATCTCAGCCTCTCTTCCTGCACTTTCTTTGATATTTCCACCACCTTTGTCGACCCCCTTATGTAGTCATTTCTTATCCGATCCTCTCTTGTCACCCCAGACATCCACCTAAGCATTCTCATTTCTGCCACATCCATCTTCTCCTCTTTCTTCCTCGTGCTTGCTGTCTCCGTTCCATACAGCATTGCTGTTCTTACCACTGTCTTATGAAATTTTCATTTTAACCTCAGTGGTATTCTTTTGTCACAAAGAACTCCTGAGGCTGCTCTGTACCCGATGTTTAACTTCATCTTCCATACATCCTCCAGCGTTAACAAAGGATCCCAAATACTTAAACTTATCAACTCTCTTTATCTGTTCTCCCCTAAGATGGATACTGTCTCTATCATCCCCCTCACTGGTGGTACACATATATTCTGTCTTAGACCTACTTATTCTCATTCCTCTGTCCTCCAGTACTTGCCTCCACCTTTCCAATTTCATTTCCAGATCTTCCCTGCTCTCTGCGCACAGAACAATATCATCTGCATACAATATGTTCCATGGTACTGCCTCCCTTACCTCTTCTATTAAAACGTCCATCACTGTTAAAGATAAATGGGCTCAGAGCTGACCCTTGGTGTAATCCTACTCTCACCTCAAAACCCTCTGTCTCCCCAGCACTGCTCCTGACTCTAGTAAATACGCTATGGTACATCTCTTGTGTCAGTCGAACGTACTTCTCTGGCACCCTCCTCTCCCTCAGACTCCTCCATACCTCTTGTCTTGGGACTCGGTCATAAGCCTTTTCAAGGTCAATAAATACCACATGCAGGTCTCTTTGCTTTTCCCGGAATTTCTCCATCAGTTGCCTCAGACAAAATACACCATCTGTTGTTCCCCTCCCCTTCATGATCCCCGTCTGCAGAAATCTTATTTCATAACATTTAATCTACTTGCCAATATTGCTAACCTAATTCATTATTAGTATATGTGTAGTAGCAAGTATCGGTGCTAGTAAGCTCTGTTGTTGGAAGGTTGATTAGAGAATTAATGGGTCCTTTGACTGGCCAGACAGTACTACATTGGATCCCTTTCTTTGGTTACGGATCATTTCATCTTTGCCAAGGCATACACTGAATAGTCTGGCCTATTCTATACACATTCTCCTCTTTCCTCATACACTTGACCACACCGAAATTACCAAACAATTCTGTTCTCTCAAGAGGTTAACTATTGCACTGAAATTGTTCAGTGGCTACTTTCCTCTTGGTAAGGGTAGAAGAGACTCTTTAGGTATGGTAAGCAGCTCTTATAGGAGAAGGACACTCCAAAATCAAACCATTGTTCTCTATTCTTGGGTGGTGCCATAGCCTCTGCACCACGGTCTTCCACTGTTTTGGGTTAGAGATATATTGCCTTAGGGCACACTCGGGCACACTATTCTATCTTGTTTCTCTTCCTCCTGATATTTTGTATGTTCAAGCTTTTATAGTTTATAAATGAAAGATTTATTTTATGTCATTATTGTTCTTAAACTTCTTTTCTAGTTATTCCTTATATCCTTTCCTCACTGGGCTATTTTCCTTGTTGGAGCCCTTGGGCTTATAACATCCTGCTCTTCCCACTAGGGTTGTAGCTTAGCAAATAATAGATAATAATAATAATAATAATAATAATAATAATAGCAAACATTAAATATTACATTTGCATAGTCGATAATCAGTGATGGATACAGTAGATACTGATGACTGTAGCACCCTGAATACCATCAGTATTTAGTTGATTGAGTCGGAAATAAGTTTGATTGAGGTAAATGAGACTTTGTTTTATAGACTAGCAGAGCTTTTGAGAACTTGATCTTATTGAAAAAAATCATATAAAAAAGTTGCTTAGTGTCAGAATGACTTAATTTCACAAAATTTTCTCCACTATTTCGTCAAAAAAATTAACATATGTACAAAATGATTCCTTACATTAATACCCTGCCTGTAACTAATCAGTGGTTGTCTAATTACTCTGAGTTTTATCTTGAGAAAATGACATAGCTTTGGGATCAAGCTGACTCCCTATCCATTTAATGCACAACGTTCTTATAATCTCCATTCAAAGAGTATTATCCTTTCTAAGTGATGTGTGACCTTCATATCAGTAAAGCCCACAGCTTGAGTCCTAAAAAATGTTCTCTCACTCTTTAGATTTTATTTTCTGAGCTTCCTTTATCACCTGACATGTCTTGTTGGGTCTTGATTCTCTAGTATTTGTATCCTTTCTTTCATTCTTTAATCATTTATCTATTAAAATTTCTCGGTATTTTAAAAAGAATGGCCTTCCACTCCGGTGCTGGTCTTAGGCCGTCAGTTTTGGTTCCTACACTGTTAAGAAAAAACCGTAATTTTAACCGGAAATTTTCCGTAAAAGTATACCTTTATCAGCCGTATTTCAGTAAAATATATCATCGCCATCATTATCATCCTCATCATCATCATCAAATTTAGTGTTTCTTCATTATATTGAATAGATTTTCAAGGTGGAGCCTTGGGGAGAGATTTTAGTTTGGAGCTCATGGTTTTAGATACACGCCAATGTGTGTGTGTGTGTGTGTGTATATATATATATATATATATATATATAAAATCAGCCAGATAAGGCAAATTAGTGCTTAATACATAGACTGCATACCAGTTGATGAAGTTTTAAAAATCCCTTTATTCAGATAAGAAATTTTCACTAAAATTATAATTGGTGATAATTATTATAGTCAATTTAATTTAACATTCGTCTTTAACAATTTCATTGAAAAATATATTTGGACTTAACAGATATTTTGTTTCCACTCTCTCTCTCTCTCTCTCTCTCTCTCTCTCTCTCTCTCTCTCTCTCTCTCGAAATAAAGCTGCATATGTTGTTCTGTGTGTGTGTGTGTGTGTGAGAGAGAGAGAGAGAGAGAGAGAGAGAGAGAGAGAGAGAGAGAGATATTCGCGTTTCAACTCCATTCCTATTGCAAGCAATTTTGGAATGGTCTGTTCGTACTTAACTCTTTCCTGTTAGAAAAACCATATATTTCAAGGGCTCCAAGTTTTAGAGAGGTTTAAGGCTTTTAAGTAAGGGTATGTGTGGCATTTGATTAGTATTATTATTATTATTATTATTATTATTATTATTATTATTATTAGGTAAGCTACAACCCTAGTTGGAAAAGCAGGATGCTATTCAAGGGCTCAACACGGCAGGACAAAGGCCTCAGACATGCCTTAGTCATAATTGGGGTTTCGCCCTTTTCATAACCACGCTGGTCATTGCAGGTGGGAGACTAGTCTAATCGCTCAAAGCAAACCAACCTAGTATGGGTGGCGCTGACAAGTTATTAAAGCTTTGCTGATCATGGCGAGGAACAAATCCTTCACTTCTTGCAATTGGAACTCTCTCTCTCTCTCTCTCTCTCTCTCTCTCTCTCTCTCTCTCTCTCTCTCTCTCTCTCTCTCTCTCAGTCTTTTCTCGTTGTCATTAAACCAGGAGATAGGAAGCTATCGAACTATTTAACTATTCATAAGACATTAATATGCTCTACAATCAGTATAAACTTATTTCATATCGGGTAGCAAATGTATTTAATGTTTAGAAAAATAAAAATATTCCTTTGTAACCTGGGAATCAATACCACTTCCGTTTGACTCGATTCAACTATTGTGTAACTCCTACGCGTATATGAAAGCAAATCATTCGATCACACACATGTACGTTTCATGGGCTTAGGCTACATGCACACACTCTGCTTCGAAAGGTAAAGATTTCCTAGTCAGGCTAAAGGTCAAGATTGAGATTGAAATGTAGTTAAGTTTAACTTTATCCGGAGAAAGTAAGAAAAGGGAAATAGGGAAGCACTTACATAAATGTTCAAGAGATCTATGAAGCAGAAAAATGAAGGAATTGTAAAGAGAAAGACAAACAAGTAGAGAGAGAAACGGGTTCCTCAGGTGCTGTATAAGCCATGAGACAATCGTTGGAGGCCCTGGTGGGTGGGATCGTTGGGGGATCACAGGGAGGGGTATGATATTGACACACTCGATGAGAAGGCTTTAGCTGCACCATAAACTATGATGATCCCATCGATGGTGCATATATTAATATGGTGTTCTCAGTATGGTGATAGTTTTCTCAGGAACACGAAGGTTGGGCAAGAAGGGGTGGGGAGGGAGTGGGGGAGGCGATGATGTAATGTAAATATCTGTTGAAGTTTACTGTCCAAAAGACAAGGCCTGACTCCCATGTACCATTTCGAGCCTCAGAGGAAGGGAATCTATTTGCTTAATTGATCTTCAAATGGGATTATTTTGAGAGGTAGATCCGGGATTAGATGACACCTGTAGTAGAAGGATATATCATTGATTTGTTTAAAAATAACAATCTTAATTTACTTAAATAATATTAGTTTTTAACTGGTTTTCTGAATTCGCTCATATTTCTTGTGTAATTCTTTGCCTTCCCAGACTTGCATATAATTTGTTTTTGAGTTTTTCAAAGTCAGGAAATTGATATTTTTAGCTATTTCATTTCCCAAACTGTAATAAAAACTCTAATTATAATTTTTTTCTCTCTCTCTCTCTCTCTCTCTCTCTCTCTCTCTCTCTCTCTGCTGATAAGTGGCTGCTTTTATTTGTAGAAGACCCTTTGAAATAAGGGTTAAAGTTATGTCAGGGACAGAATTAAGAGATCGAACATGTGGTGTCTTGGACTGGGTCAGATATGACTTTGGCCTTTGTAAAAAGGGGGATATTTGGAATAGGGGGACAGGATATATATATATATATATATATATATATATATATATATATATATATATATATATATATATATATATATATATATATATATATATATATACACTCACATTTGATATATGGGATTAGCATCAACCTAATTGAATGTGGTTGTTTATTTCATCGAATGACTTAAATGGAACAGCTGATGAGTACAGACTTTTACACATGGACCAAAGTGTTATTTTAATCCGCTTTAATCCAACTTTCCCTGTATTAATTTCACTATGCACGTTGTAGGTTGGCCAGGGCACCAGCCGCCTGTTGAAACACTACTGCCAGAGAGTTATGGGTTTTTTTGACTGACCAGACAGTACTACATTGGATCCTTCTCTCTGGTTGCAGTTGTTTCTCTTTGCCTACATGTACACCGAATAGTCTGGCCTGTTCTTCACAAATTCTCCTTTGTCCTCATACACCTGACAACACTGAGATTACTAAACAATTCTTCTTTGTCGAGGGGTTAACTACTGCACTGTATTTGTTCAGTGGCTACTTTCCTCTCGGTAAGGGTAGAAGAGACTCGGTGCACCAGAGACTCTTTAGCTATGGTCAGCAGCTCTTCTAGTAGAAGGACACTTCCAAATCAAACCATTGTTCTCTAGTCTTCGGTAGTGCCGTAGCCTCTGTACCATGGTCTTCCACTATCTTGGGTTAGAGTTCTCTTGCTTGAGGGTACACTCAGGCACACTACTCTATCTGATTTCTCTTCCTCTTGTGTTGTTAAAGTTTTTTAGTTTATATAGGAAATATTCATTTTAATGTTCTTACTCTTCTTAAAATATCTTATATTTGTCCTTGTTTCCTCTCCTCATTGGGCTATTTTCCCAGTTGGGGCCCCTGGCCTCATATCATTCTGCTTTTCCAACTGGGTTGTAGCTTAGCAAGTAATGATAATAATAATAATAATAATATGCTTAGGGAGACATTCTATTATTATTATTATTATTATTATTATTATTATTATTATTATTATTATTATCATTATTATAAGCGCAGACATCATATCTCTAATTACTTGCTGTGGGCATGTTTGATTATTCCTAATTGAAGGTTTCTGATATGTCTACTGAATATTGTTTATTAGTATCAGACCGATAAATCAATGTTCTTAATATGTTAACCCTCTGTCGTTTCCAACTGTCTTTTAGAACCCAACGGACCAAGAAAGTATTGAAGATTACTATATTGTTACAGCATCTAAGAGTCTGGTGAGAAATGTGGGTAATTCTCTTGGTTATAATCTTCTGATAGATTAGTGATTACTTTCTCAACCATCTTTACTTGTGTTTCTACGTGTTAAATGTTATTGTCGCCATCTGATGTGGCATTGCCCCAAGAGATAGGAATTTTGTCTTGTTTTTTTGGACTCAGGTTTTATGAAATACCACAGAAATAAATCTTGATAATTTATGTTTTCTCAAATAGAGTTGAAATTAGTTTTTAGAACAAATTCTTCTTATGAATGATAATGTAAGGGTTGTGGTGGCCTGGTGGTAGCGTCCTAGCCTGTTGATTGACAGAGTTGGGATTCGAGTCCCACACAAACTCGTTAGTTCCTTTGGTCACTGCAACTTCATCTCCCTTGTGATCTAAGGATTGGGGGTTCGGGGGAGCCTGTGGGTCTATCTGCTGAGTCATCAGCAGCCATTGCCTGGCCCTCCTTGGTCCTAGCTTGGGTGGAGAGGGGGTTTGGATGCTGTTCATATGTATATATGGTCAGTCTCTAGGGCATTGTCCTGCCTACTTGATAGGGCAGTGTCACTCTTCCTTGCCTTTGCCATTCATGAGAGGCGTTTAAACCTTTAAACTGATAGTGTTTTATGCTGGGCACTTTAGTAGACAACTTCTGTGGTTGGTTATCATCGTCATTATTATTATTATTATTATTATTATTAGCTGAACTACAACCTTTGTTGGAAAAGCAGGATGCTATAAGCCCAGGGGACTCCAACAGGGAATAAACTTCTCGGTTACAATGTAAATTAAACGTTAAAGAGGTTAGAAGCAAACAAGAAAAAATGTAGCTGGAATGAAGGTAGAGTTGAAATTGAAAAATCTACTCAAAATGATTAAAGTCGATTTCAAAGTTATTAGAATAATACTTACAGTGCTCCGGTTGGCAGGCACTGCACAACTCTCTCTCTCTCTCTCTCTCTCTCTCTCTCTCTCTCATAGTATTTGTATTAAGTTTTTCCATAATAATTAATGGAAAGTATGTTATTTTAGTCAGAAATATTCTATACATGGTCAAAAATATCTCTCTCTCTCTCTCTCTCTCTCTCTCTCTCTAGTTTACCATTAAAAGTATATATATATATATATATATATGTATATATATATATATATATATATATCTCCTACGCCGATTACCGCAAAGAGCCTCAGTTAGATTTCGACAGTCGTCTCTATCTTGAGCTTTTAATGGAATTTGCGTCATTTATTCAGAGAGGCCATTCAGGTCCAAGGTGCAGCTGAGGGAAATTATTTAGAAATTTAGCAAGGAGTTAAAACAGAACTCTAATAAATGGGTGCAACTGAAGTCCAAATTGATATTGCAATAACTCATGAATAATACTGTACCGCTCATGTTTCATACCTACTTATACTGTACACTGTAATACTATCTTTTTTTATCTCTCGTTCTCTCCCGCTCTGATAATAGAAAAACCTACTTAAGCTTAAAGTCTATAGATGTATATGTAGATCTTTTTTTAAGCTTACCATGGCATTTTTTCAAATTGTATGCATTTTTGTGACATTGTTGCTCTCAACTGTTTGCATACAAGCTCTTTATCTGTTGAATAAACTTCACTTGCATTCACCTCGCCTTTCTATAAAGTGCCCAACAGATCACCTTTCCACAATGCCCACAGTACACCGCATTATCCCCACAAAGGGCATATTTAGCTTATATTTAGGGTGAGCCAGGGCACTAATCTATCAATATGTATTTATTAGCCGACAATCATTTATTCAAACCTGATAATAATGATGTCTTGATGTAGCAGAAATGAATTTTGATGAACATTTTTTGATATTCTTTTTATTTGAAATTTCGTTTAATTCATTTGTATTTCTTTTGCTCCTTCGCAGGTTAGTCTCCAGATTGGTGATGTCCTCTACCTGTGTTAGCTAGGTGAGTACATGAATCTGCTCTCTCTCTCTCTCTCTCTCTCTCTCTCTCTCTCTCTCTCTCTCTGTTTTATATATTATTGAATACATTTTTTTTTATAATATTTCTTGGAGTGTTTATTTTTTACTAAGTTGGTTATGTGTCCATAACAGGTACTGTATATTGAAATCAGCCAGTCTGTGAAATATGGGTATGTGTCTGTGTTTGTTTGTGTGCGTGATAAATAATTTTATAGTTTCTTTTTATTAAGTGTAGGCATGGTAAGTTTTTAGTGAATTATTGAAGGGTCTAAAGTTGAGAATATTCTGGTTTTTGTAAAACTGGGTTTTAGTTTATTTATTGTTTTGGATAATTCTGCAAATATTTCATCTCATATTTCCAACCTTTCCTTTCTCTCTCTCTCTCTCTCTCTCTCTCTCTCTCTCTCTCTCTCTCTCTCTCACTTGCTTGGCGTTTGCATTTTCATGTTAATACAGCTGAATCTATATACTATCATTCATGATTATTGTACCACTTCATACACGTAGCCTTTATTTTTATTCCAACACTTTAATATCCCCCCGTTTCACCCCCACACCGCTCAACGGTATTTTCAACAGGCAGTAGCCAGACAAGGTTAGAAGGAGGCTAATGAGTGGCAGGACAGAGGGAGCTGAAAAGGAGACCCCCGACCCAGGGAGAGAAAGAAACTTTGCATCTGTCGTTTGCATGTCAATCAGCCTGTCATCGGGTGATATGAGTCTCTCTCTCTCTCTCTCTCTCTCTCTCTCTCTCTCTCTCTCTCTCTTTCTCCCCTGCACGATATATGCAAAGGTGTGTTCTATCAGTTAGCATCTTTTAATCTTTATGTAATGTGAGATGTACAGTATCTTGGTCTCTTCCCAAAATCAAACCCTTGTTCTCTAGTCTTGAGTAGTGCCATAACTTCTGTACCATGGTCTTCCACTGTCTTGGGTTAGAGTTCTCTTGCTTGAGGGTACACTCGAGCACACTCTTCTATATTATTTCTCTTTCTCTTGTTTTGTTAAAATTTCTATAGTTTGTGTAGGAGATATTTATTTTAACGTTGTTACTCTTCTTAAAATACTTTATTTTTCTTTTTATCATTTCCTCACTAAGATATTTTCCCTGTTAAACCCCTGGGCTTATAGCATTCTGCTTTTCCAACTAGGATTGTAACTTAGCATTAAACAATAATAACAATAATGTAAGTCATACGATTTATAGAAATGAACGACCTTCATTTTATCCATTATTTAGTGGGATAATGGTTTGTGTATCGTCATGAACAGCAAAGGTGAACTAATCAAGGCCTTAGACATGTCTGGGGTTGGGCCATTTTCATCAAATGCTGGTCGCTGTGGATAGGTGATGATAGGAGACTATAGTCTGATATCTCACAGCAAACCATACTTAAATGATTCTACATCATTAATCACTTATCCTCCCAATGATATTTTATCTTCCATTGCATATTGTGATCTCGTCATCTTGTCTTTCTTCTATTTATCTTGAACCCAACCTCGTGTGATATTTCATGCATTCTGATGAACAAGTATTGCAAATCCTGTGGTGTTCTGCTGGTAAGGACAGCGTCATCATCATACTCTAGATCAGGTAATTTTCTATTGCCAATCCAGTCTAATCCTTCTCCACCATCTCCGACTGTTCTGCGCATTACAAAATACATGAGACGTAAAGAATAATTATTATGTATATATTAAGAACAATAACATTAGAATAGGTGTTTCTTATTGTGAAATAGGCCTTTCTTATATAAACTATAAAGGGAGATTTATGTCAGCCTGTTCAACATAAAACATTCGCTGCAAGTTTGAACTTTTGATAGGAATCTAAGATTCTTAAACGAAAATCATATCAAGTAGTTTTTTTTTTTCAAGAAATGAAAACAGTGGTAAACTCTGATAAGATGTGTGATACGGGAAGGGTCTCTCTCTCTCTCTCTCTCTAGAGAGAGAGAGAGAGAGAGAGAGAGAGAGAGAGAGAGAGAGAGCATATGTAGCCTACATGCACCAGCTTCAGAGTTACCTTCATAATCAATGGTGAGTATCAGCAAGGTCGTTGAAAACGTAAATGTACGCTTTATGATTTTTAATAACTCTCTCTCTCTCTCTCTCTCTCTCTCTCTCTCTCTCTCTCTCTCTCTCTCAGAAACAATATATTGTTGTTGTAAGCACATAAGTCTCAGATTACAAAGAAGTTGTTATTTTTAAATGATGAGCAAATGATCAATATATGTATATAAACTCAGATTTTTATGTTAGTTACGTAACTTTGATTTTGTAATATGTTTTATTACATGAACTCGAGTACGTCATCTGCATATTCAAAAAACGGAATCTTGCACTTGTTGGTTTAACGACGAACGAATAATTTATCTTCTTCGCTCCAGGAGTTAACTCCTGCACTGTAACTGTTCAGTGGCTACTTTATTATTGGTAAGGGTAGAAGAGACTCTTTAGCCATGGTAAGCAGCTCTTCTAGGAGAAGGGCACTCCAAAATCAAATCATTGTTCTTTGGTCTTGGGTAGTGCCATAGCCAATGTACCATGGACTTCCACTGTCTTGGATTAGAGTTCTCAAGCTTGAGGGTACACTCGGGCACATTATTCTATGTAGTTTCTCTTCCTCTTGTTTTGTTAAAGTTTTATAGTTTATTTAGGAAATATTTATTATAGTTTATTAAGGAAATATTTATTTCAATCTTGTTACTGTTCTTAAAATATCTATTTTTTCCTTGTTTCCATTCCCACCTAGGCTATTTTCCCTGTTGGTACCCCTGGGCTTAGAGCATCCTGCTTTTTCAAGTAGGGTTGTAGCTTTGCAAGTAATAACAATAATAATAATTAGGAATACCTTTTGATACACAGGTGTTATGTGACTTGAATCAGTCATTTTACATGGAGTATTAGAAATGGAAATGTAAACTACTGTGCAGTAGTTATGCCCTTGGGTTAAGAAGAATTGTTTGAAATTTAAATCATCATCATTGCCTCACGTATTGATATACGATGTAATTTGGCTCAGTGTCTTACTACTGTCAAAAGTAATCTACCAGAAATGGGCCTATTTATATTTCAGAGATATGCTTTATATTTTGGTCCCTTGAACTTATCACATCATAGAATTGATCGGGTTATAGTAAGATCCAGTTGAATGGAAGGTGGCTTTGAATAGATGAAGAACACTCCAAAATCAAACCATTGTTTTCTGGTCTTGGGCTGTACCATAGCCTCTGTACCTTGGTCTTCCAGTGTCACGGGTTATAGTTCTCTTGCTTGAGGGTACATTGAGACACAGTATTCAAACCGTTTCCTTATTTCTTTTCCTTACTGGGGTATTTTCCTTATTGGAGCTCTTGGAATTTCAACATCCTGCTTTGCTAATTAGGGTTGTATTTTGGCTAGTAATAATGATAATGTACACTAGGAAGCAAGGGTTTCTCACTGTGTAGGTTTTACTAGACTTATAAACTTACCCCATTTGGAATTATTTATCCGTTTTAACCCCTTTTGTAAAGCTTCAAATACTTGGTTAAGAATATAGGGGGCTATATACTGTATATATTTTTCAACACAAACGCACATCTGCATAATGATATAATACATATATTACATGATGGTGTTAGGGAATATATATATATATATATATATATATATATATATATATATATATATATATATATATATATATATATACACATATATATTGTGGGTGTATATATAGCCTATTTCACTTGGATGAAAGGAAGAAACATTAAGTTGCTGATTTAAATTGTTAGCATTGTACTGTATTATTATTATCATTGTTATTATTATTAATATTATTATTATTAATATTATTATTATTATTATTATTATTATTATTATTATTATTATTATTTATTCTTTTTATTATTATAACGATAGACAGCAAACTGTCTCTAAAGTAACTGCATCACCTTAACCTTAATAATGTTTTTGTTTATTTGCAATAAAGTGCACATCATTTATATATAGAATATATATATATATATATATATATATATATATATATATATATATATATATGCATATATATTTGTATATGTATACATATATATATATATATATATATATATATATATATATATATACATATATACATATTTACGTATACATATATATATATACATATACATATATATATATATATATATATAAAACCGTATACTTAAAGGTACAAAAGATTAATATATATAGATACATATAGCATATATATATATATATATATATATATATATATATATATATATATATATATATATATACATATGTCCATATTCTTAAAGGTACAAAGGGTTAGTATATATATACATATATATACTTATATATATATATATATATATATATATATATATATATATATATATATACTGTACATATATTGATCCTTTGTACCTTTAAGTATATGGACACTTTATGTGAGTATTTATATGTAGATACTGTGTACTTTGAAGTATATGTACAGCATTTATGTATATGTTTGAATATATCTATTTATATATCCATACTGTGTATATGTAAGTATGGGTACAGAATTTATATATTTGTATAAATATACTGTATGCATCTATATATAGATACTATAGGTACTACATATATATATATATATATATATATATATATATATATATATATATATATATATATATATATATGTGTGTGTGTGTGTGTGTGTATAAATATATGTAATTACCTATAGATACTATGTATCTAGAAGTATAGGTACAGAATTTATATATATATGAATATACTGTATGTATCTATATATAGATACTGTGTACCTTGAAGTACATGTACTGTATTTATGTATATGTACATATAGATATCGTATACCTTGATGTATCATCATCATTTCCTACGGCTATTGACACCAAGGGCCTCGGTTAGATTTGGCCAGTCGTCTGTAACTTCAGCTTTTAAATCAATTTTTTCCATTCACTATTATCTACTTCAGGCTTCATAGTCCTAAGCCATGCAGGGTTTGGTCTTCCAACTCCCCTGGTGCCTTGTGGAGCTCAATTGAAATTTGGGTGAACTAAACTCTCTTGGGGAGTATGAAGAGGATGCCCAAACCATCTCCATCTACCCCTCACCATGATCTCATCCACATATGGCACTTGAATAATCTCCTTATAGTTTCATTTCTAATCCTGTCCTGCGATTTAAATCCCTATATTCTTCCGAGGGCCTTTTTCTCAAATCTACTAAATCTGTTGTCATCCCACGAGTGCTGTCCATACAGTTACACAGATCTCACTAGATTGGTATATAGTCTGATTTTTTGTGTAATTTCAGGCGATTCAATTTTCATATTTTACTTAATCTAGCCATTGTCTGGTTTGCTTTTTTCCATGTTTCATGAAACTCCAATTCTAATGGTCATGTATTGGAGATCATAGTTCATAGATGCTTGAATAAATTCTACCTCATTAATCCTCTCTCTTTCCAAAGATATTTCATCTGCCCTGTCTTTCTTCTATTTATGTTAAGCCCAACCTCCTGTGATATTTCATGCATTCTGGTAAGTAAGCATTACGAATCGTGTGGTGCTAATAAGGACAGCACTGCCAGCATACTCTAGGTCAGCTGATTTCCTATTACCAATCCAGTCAAATTGTTCTCCAACATCCCCAACTGTTCTATGCATTACAAAATCCTTATGGGGGATAAACAACGTAGGCAACAACACATTCCCCCAGAGTACCCCACTGTTCACTGGAAATTCATTTGATAGGACTCCACTATCATTAACTTTGCACTTGATATAATCATGAACAGACTTAATCAAATTCCCATATATAAGAGGAATTTTATAACGCAGGACTCTCCACAAAATGGCCAGTGCACACTATCAAAGGCTTTTTCCTAGTCCACAAATGCCATCAAAAGTGGATTTCCATGTTCTACGCGTTACTTTGCAACATGTCTTAAAATGAAATTTTGGTCAGTACAACTTCTACCTTTTTCTCAGTCCTGCTTGTTCATCTCTCAGCTTTTCATCAATCTTTCTCTCTAGCCTCTTTAGAATAAGCATGCTATATATTTTCTTGACAACTGAGGTAAGTGTAATGCCTCTGTAATTATTGCAATCAGTCAGGTTTTTTTTTCACCAACACTCCTAACTCCCATTCATTAAGTTATGTCTCTTCATGCCACATACTGCAAAATGATCTTAAAAGTATTCAAGGGGTCACTTCATTTTCAGCCAATATCATCTCAGCAGTTATTCCATCGTAACCAGGGGCTTTCTATATCCTGAGTTTTTTATCAATAGCTTCGTCTTCAAAATGAATCCATTTATGGACACATCAAGGTATATCTACTTCAGGTATATCAATCAAATTATTCCCTTCGTATCTCCTATTCATGACTTCAGTATAGTGTTCCATGCAACGTTGTCTCTCTTCATCTTCTGTTGTTTTAAAAAATCCATCTCTCTTTTTGATGAGTATATGCATCTTTTTCTTTGGCCCAGAAGAGATTTCATTAATTTTTCTGAGTGATTCTCACACCATAGCCACTCCCGGAATTCATAGCTTTGTCAGCCTCATCTGCTTTACTGTTTAAATATTCTCTACAGTCATTCCTGGCTTTTCGTTTGACCTTATAAACAATACTGGAATATTTAGCATGCTCTACCTTGTACTTTTCATTACTTCCTCAAAAACCTTCAACATTCAATTTCTGTCTTTCTCTCCTTCAAATAGTATCTCACATATCATTTGATATCCATGGCTTTCTCCTTGTAATTTCAGTTCCCAAAACTTCACTTCCAACTGACTGATATATTTTTTTTTTTTTAAATCACATCATTCTTTTATTAATTTTGTCCTTTGTCTTTCAAAGTCGCTAAGACTGCTGATCGATTCCTACATTCAATTGCAAAGATTTCTCTGTGCTCATCTTCTAGAAGGTTATTTGTATGAAACCTAGGTATTCTATCCACTTTTCTGTAAATATTATCATCATTATTATCATTATTACTTGCTAAACTACAACCCTAGTTGGAAAAGCAGGATGCTATAAGCCCAAGTGCTCCAACAGGGAAAATAGCTCAATGAGGGAAGGAAGTAAGGAAATAAACTACAAGAGAAATAATGAACAATATAAAATATTTTAAAAACAATAATAACATTGAAATAGATCTTCCATTTATAAACCATAAAAGCTCAAGAAAAAGCAAGAGGAAGAAAAATAAGATAGAAAAGTGTGCTCGAGTGTACCCTCGAGCAAGAGAACTCAACCCCAAACAGTGAAAGACTATGGAACAGATGCTATAGCACTATCCAAGATTAGAGTATAATGGATTGATTTTGAAGTGTCCTTCTCCTAGAAGAGCTGCTTACCATAGCTAAAGCGTATCTTCTACCCTTACTGAACAAAGATAGAGCAGTAGTTGACCTCTTGAGTGAAGAATAATTGTTCGGTAATCTAAGTGTTGTAAACTGTATGAGGACAGAGGAGAATGTGGAAAGAATAGGCCAGACTATTCGGTGTATGTGTAGGTAAAGAAAAAATGAGCCGTAGCCAGAGAGATGGATCCAATGTAGTACTGCTAGGCCAGTCAAAGGACCCAATAACTCTCTAGCAGTAGCATCTCAACGGGTGGTTGGTTCCCTAGCCAACCTACTACATTTCTTCTATACTTATCTTGATATTAGCTTATGAGAAACTCTACCAGATTACACCTAAATTTTCACCTATTCTTATAGGCTCTGATATCATAGACCTATGCTTAACTCTAAGGGATTTCACTTGATATTTTACTTACTCGATAGGCCTCGGTATAATTGAATTGATATCGAAGCCTTCCACATTTTATCAATATAAGATTGTATTTATATATTAGAGATGCACTTCAAGCTCCTGGGATATTCTAATTCTCTTATCCATTCCTCTAAACTCTTCTGTTGAAATTATTCCCCATAACCTAACCATTCCCATTTACAATAAATTCCCTATCCTTGCTTTCCAATTTAATTTCTTACTGCACAATACAGATATCTTTATCCCATATTATTCTCTCTTATTTTACATAAGGCCCCCAACTCCTCCTCCTCACTTTTTATATCAAATACTATCCTTTATATTTATGCAAACGCATTACTTTGCATAGCCAAAGGTATCTCCTCATTTATCTGTCCATAACAAACACAAACCTATTACTTCTCTTGGCCAGGCAGTGAATTTTCACCCAGTATAATATATTTAAATGATCCCACTCTTTCACATTATTATCATGCATATATGATCAATCTCTCACATTAAAAACCCTCTGATATAACCTATCACGTTCACATTATTATCTTGCTGATATGATCTAGACTTTACAACAAAATTCTTTGTTTTTTCCATACAATTTTCTAGTTTATGCCCCATTTCTGATCATATATATATATATATATATATATATATATATATATATATATATATATATACATATATATATATATATATATATATATATATATATATATATATATATATATATATATATATATATATATATCACATGAATAATGTTGCAGACACTCTCTTTTTCCATCTGTTCAACATAATAAAAATTGTATAATATCATTCAATTGTCATTCAATTGCCTTTGCGACATAAAGAATAATTTTTCAGGGAATAGGAAGAGCAATGAAGAAAAGTGAAATTATGTTTTAATATTTATTTTGAATTTCTCTTTTTATTTCGGAATATGTATTTCAATGAGGGCGGCCATTTCATGACTTCTTCGTCTCCTTCAACATAAAATCCTTCTTAATTACACTTTAAACTAGAAGCCTATGCCATCTATTGGGTTACCGTGGAACTATTTGCTGTTGGTATTTATTTTTACAACACTAATGTTAAACAATGTTTTTAGACAATAGAATTATACTTTCAGATCATCTAAGTACTATAATTAGGCTTAATAACAGAATAATAATCTATTCCATGTATACATCATATCAATTATGATAAAAGTAAGACACTCCGAGTCGATAAAACTTTGATTTTAATTTAGACCCGAAATGAACTATGCCCTCGTAGACGACATGGACAGAAACTACCAACAAAATACGATGTTTTATACTAAATTAGACAACTCAAAAGCCTTCATAATGTTCTACGGCAACAATTGAAAGATAAATTCTATTGAAATCTAATGCTTTGGATAGTTATAAAGACTCGATTCATCTTATTTTCTGTGATTAAGTTTGTTTCGAGATGTTTTATATTGGGATTCCTGGACGTTTATTGCTATATAGTCAGCTGTGGTGATGACGTCACAAGAGCAAAATAAGAGACGATAGAGAATCAGTTAATAATCTTCTTTTTCATATTGCAAGCTTTTATTTACTATACTTACACATTATTATTATTATTATTATTATTATTATTATTATTATTATTATTACAAGCTTGGCTATAACCCTAGTTTTTAAAAGCAAGATGTTATAAGCCCAAGGGCTCCAGCACGGAAAAATACATATGTATATTTAAAACACACACACTCTTATATATATTTTATATATATATATATATATATATATATATTGTATATGAGCATATACAGTACATGCATGTAGCCTTTATATGTATATATGTATACACATGTACGTAAGTATGTGTGTTTATGCATATATCCATATCTAATACATATACATAGGACTTGTTTTATATTTATATATAATATATATATATATATAGATAGATAGATAGATATGTGTGTTTGTGTGTGTGTTTATGTGTGTGTAATATATATATATTATATATAGATATATACATATTTCTATGTATATATATATATATGTTTGTGGTGTGTATGTATATATATATATATATATAATGTGTGTGTGTGTGTGTGTGTTTGTCTGAAAACTATGGACTGCCTCAGTGAGGTCAATTTCATAAGATACCTTCTCTATTATTCTGATTATTTTACTTTCGAACAGCATTGCAACTATCCAATAACTGCAATCTCATCTTTAGGGAGGATATGTAAATTCATCAGTAAATGAATAAAGTTTTTTACTTTTAAAAGAGTACAGATAGACATATTTTAATGTAGTAAGTCCATGGGTTGTTCCTGGGTTCGGTGATAATTTCTCGTCGTATTCACTTGGTGAGGTTAAGCTGCAACGCGTATCAGGCTACAGGGTTATGTCTGCTCATCATTAGCCTTGGAGAGTAATTGATAAATGAGGGCTTTATGCCTCTAATCATATGGATCCAGGCTGCTCTTATTCTGGCTGTTGTATTTTCAATAGCTGTCAATGCCCTTAGAGCAAAGGTACAGTAGTTAGCTATGCTGTCCAGCTGAGTGCTATGCCAGATTATTAGGTCGGACATGATTCCCAGTAGAGGATTCTGATTGCTGGATTGGCCATAGTGCAGCTTGGAAGAATATCTGTTCTAGGCTGGCTGGTTTCTCCTGGATTGCATATTCTCAAAAACTATATAATAAGAGCAATTTCTCGATTGTGAAAGAATATATGGATTAGATGGACATAAGAAGTCACTCAATGAAAAAACTATGGTATATTTCTCTCAAAAAAACAATAAAGAAATTCTATAGGTAAATATGCATCAGCATTCTAATGTTATGTTGAAATTCTTCAAATAATAGAAACAAATTCTGAATTATTTTGAACCTTATTCAAAGGTTTAAAGTATATTCAGGAACAAAGTTCTGGTATTACTGAAAATGGAGGAATCTATACCAATTGATTTCTAACTGAAGGGGAGGAAGGGTCTTAGACAATAGTCTTTTATGTCCTTTTCTCGTGAGATCACTTTTTAAACAAACTTCACTACTTGCCATTATGTTTTAATTCTCTCACTGTCAATAGAGTGGCTCCCTGCAAGACAACGTTGTCAATAGAGTGGCTCCCTGCAAGACAACGTTGTCAATAGAGGGACTTCCTGCAAGACAACGTTGTCAATAAAGGGGCTCCCTGCAAGACCTTGCTGTCAATAGAGGGGCTACCTGCAAGACGACGTGTAAATGGAGGGGCTCCCTGCATGACAACGTTGTCAATAGAGGGGCTCCCTGCAGGACAACGTTGTCAATAGAGGGGCTCCCTGCAAGACAACGTTGTCGATAGAGGGGCTCCCTGCAAGACCTCGTTGTCAATAGAGGGGCTCCCTGCAAGACCTCGTTGTCAATAGAGGGGCTCTCAGCAAGACAACGTTGTCACTAGAGGGGCTCCCTGCAAGACAACGTTGTCACTAGAGGGGCTCCCTGCAAGACCTCGCTTTCAATAGAGCGGCTACCTTCAAGACCTCGTTGTCAATAGAGTGGCTCCCTGCAAGACCTCGCTGTCAATAGAGGGGCTCCCTGCAAGACCTCGTTTTCAATAGAGGGGCTCCCTGCAAGACCTCGCTGCTAATAGAGGGGCTCCCTGCAAGACCTCACTGTCAATAGAGGGGCTCCCTGCAAGACAACGTTGTCAATAGAGGGGCTCCCTGCAAGACCTCGCTGTCAATAGAGGGGCTCCCTGCAAGCCCTTGCCGTCAATAGAGGGGCTACTTTCAAGACCTCGCTGTGAATATAGGGGCTCCCTGCAAGACCTCATTGTCAATAGAGGGGCTCCCTGCAAGACCTCGCTGTCAATAGAGGCGCTTCCTGCAAGACCTCGCTGTCAATAGAGGGGCTCCCTGCAAGACCTCGCTGTCAATAGAGGAGCTCCCTGCATGACCTCGCTGCTAATAGAGGGGCTCCCTGCAAGACCTCGCTGCTAATAGAGGGGCTCCCTGCAAGACCTCGCTCTTAATAGCGGGGCTCCCTGCAAGACCTCGCTGTCAATAGAGGGGCTCCCTGCAAGACCTTGCTGTCAATAGAGGGGCTCCCTGCAAGACAACTTTGTCAATAGAGGGGCTCCCTGCATGACCTCGCTGTTAATAGAGGGGCTTCCTGCAAGACAACGTTGTCAATAGAGGGGCTCCCTGCAAGACCTCGCTCTTAATAGCGGGGCTCCCTGCAAGACCTCGCTGTCAATAGAGGGGCTCCCTGCAAGACCTTGCTGTCAATAGAGGGGCTCCCTGCAAGACAACTTTGTCAATAGAGGGGCTCCCTGCATGACCTCGCCGTTAATAGAGGGGCTCCCTGCAAGACAACGTTGTCAATAGAGGAGCTCCCTGCAAGACCTCGCTGTCAATAGAGGGGCTCCCTGCAAGACCTTGCTCTCAATAGAGGGGCTTCTTGCAAGACCTCGCTGTCAATAGAGGGGCTCCCTGCAAGACTTCGCTGTCAATAGAGGGGCTCCCTGCAAGACCTCGCTGCTAATATAGGGGCTCCCTGCAAGACTTCGCTGTCAATAGAGGGGCTCCCTGCAAGACCTCTCTGTCAATAGAGGGGTTCCCTGCAAGACCTCGCTGTCAATAGAGGGGCTCCCTGCAAGACAACGTTGTCAATAGAGGGGCTCTCTGCAAAACTTCGCTGCTAAAGAGGGCTCCGTGCAAGACCTTGCTGTCAATAGAGGGGCTCCTTGCAAGACCTCGCTGTCAATAGAGGGGCTCCTTGCAAGACCTCACTGTCAATAGAGGGGCTCCCTGCATGACCTCGCTGTTAATAGAGGGGCTCCCTGCAAGACAACGTTATCAACAGAGGGGCTCCCTGCAAGACCTCGCCTTTCATAGAGGGGCTCCCTGCATGACCTCGCCTTTCATAGAGGGGCTCCCTGCAAGACAAAGTTGTCAATAGAGGGGCTCCCTGCAAGACCTTGCTGTCAATAGAGGGGCTCCCTGCATGACCTCGCTGTTAATAGAGGGGCTCCCTGCAAGACAACGTTGTCAATAGAGGGGCTCCCTGCAAGACCTCGCTGTCAATAGAGGGGCTCCCTGCAAGACCTCGCCTTTCATAGAGGGGCTCCCTGCAAGACCTCGCCTTTCATAGAGGGGCTCCCTGCAAGACAAAGTTGTCAATAGAGGGGCTCCCTGCAAGACCTTGCTGTCAATAGAGGGGCTCCCTGCATGACCTCGCTGTTAATAGCGGGGCTCCCTGCAAGACAACTTTGTCAATAGAGGGGCTCCCTGCAAGACTACGTTGTCAATAGAGGGGCTCCCTGCAAGACCTTGCTGTCAATAGAGGGGCTCCCTGCAAGACAACTTTGTCAATAGAGGGGCTCCCTGCATGACCTCGCCGTTAATAGATGGGCTCCCTGCAAGACAACGTTGTCAATAGAGGAGCTCCCTGCAAGACCTCGCTGTCAATAGAGGGACCCCCTGCAAGACCTTGCTCTCGATAGAGGGGCTTCTTGCAAGACCTCGCTGTCAATAGAGGGGCTCCCTGCAAGACCTCACTGTCAATAGAGGGGCTCCCTGCAAGACAATGTTGTCAACAGAGGGGCTCCCTGCAAGACCTCGCCTTTCATAGAGGGGCTCCCTGCAAGACAAAGTTGTCAATAGAGGGGCTCCCTGCAAGACCTTGCTGTCAATAGAGGGGCTCCCTGCATGACCTCGCTGTTAATAGAGGGGCTCCCTGCAAGACAACGTTGTCAATAGAGGGGCTCCCTGCAAGACCTCGCTGTCAATAGAGGGGCTCCCTGCAAGACCTTGCTCTCAATAGAGGGGCTCCTTGCAAGACCTCGCTGTCAATAGAGGGGCTCCCTGCAAGACTTCGCTGTCAATAGAGGGGCTCCCTGCAAGACCTCGCTGCTAATAGAGGGGCTCCCTGCAAGACTTCGCTGTCAACAGAGGGGCTCCGTGCAAGACCTCTCTGTCAATAGAGGGGCTCTCTGCAAAACCTCGCTGCTAAAGAGGGGCTCCGTGCAAGACCTTGCTGTCAATAGAGGGGCTCCTTGCAAGACCTCGCTGTCAATAGAGGGGCTCCTTGCAAGACCTCACTGTCAATAGAGGGGCTCCCTGCAAGACAATGTTGTCAATAGAGGGGCTCCCTGCAAGACCTCGCCTTTCATAGAGGGGCTCCCTGCAAGACAAAGTTGTCAATAGAGGGGCTCCCTGCAAGACCTTGCTGTCAATAGAGGGGCTCCCTGCATGACCTCGCTGTTAATAGAGGGGCTCCCTGCAAGACAATGTTGTCAGTAGAGGGGCTCCCTGCAAGACCTCGCCTTTCATAGAGGGGCTCCCTGCAAGACCTTGCTCTCAATAGAGGGGCTCCCTGCAAGACCTTGCTCTCAATAGAGGGGCTCCCTGCATGACCTCGCTGTTAATAGAGGGGCTCCCTGCAAGACAACGTTGTCAGTAGAGGGGCTCCTTGCAAGACCTCGCTGTCAATAGAGGGGCTCCCTGCAAGACTTCGCTGTCAATAGAGGGGCTCCCTGCAAGACCTCGCTGCTAATAGAGGGGCTCCCTGCAAGACTTCGCTGTCAACAGAGGGGCTCCCTGCAAGACCTCTCTGTTAATAGAGGGGTTCCCTGCAAGACCTCGCTGTCAATAGAGGGGCTCCCTTCAAGACAACGTTGTCAATAGAGGGGCTCACTGCAAGACCTCGCCGTCAATAGAGGGGCTCCCTGCAAGACAACGTTATCAATAGAGGGGCTCCCTGCAAGACCTCGTTGTCAATAGAGGGGCTCCCTGCAAGACTTCGCTGTCAATAGAGGGGCTCCCTGCAAGACCTCGCTGCTAATAGAGGGGCTCCCTGCAAGACTTCGCTGTCAACAGAGGGGCTCCGTGCAAGACCTCTCTGTCAATAGAGGGGCTCTCTGCAAAACCTCGCTGCTAAAGAGGGGCTCCGTGCAAGACCTTGCTGTCAATAGAGGGGCTCCTTGCAAGACCTCGCTGTCAATAGAGGGGCTCCTTGCAAGACCTCACTGTCAATAGAGGGGCTCCCTGCAAGACAATGTTGTCAATAGAGGGGCTCCCTGCAAGACCTCGCCTTTCATAGAGGGGCTCCCTGCAAGACAAAGTTGTCAATAGAGGGGCTCCCTGCAAGACCTTGCTGTCAATAGAGGGGCTCCCTGCATGACCTCGCTGTTAATAGAGGGGCTCCCTGCAAGACAATGTTGTCAATAGAGGGGCTCCCTGCAAGACCTCGCCTTTCATAGAGGGGCTCCCTGCAAGACCTTGCTCTCAATAGAGGGGCTCCCTGCAAGACCTTGCTCTCAATAGAGGGGCTCCCTGCATGACCTCGCTGTTAATAGAGGGGCTCCCTGCAAGACAACGTTGTCAGTAGAGGGGCTCCTTGCAAGACCTCGCTGTCAATAGAGGGGCTCCCTGCAAGACTTCGCTGTCAATAGAGGGGCTCCCTGCAAGACCTCGCTGCTAATAGAGGGGCTCCCTGCAAGACTTCGCTGTCAACAGAGGGGCTCCCTGCAAGACCTCTCTGTTAATAGAGGGGTTCCCTGCAAGACCTCGCTGTCAATAGAGGGGCTCCCTTCAAGACAACGTTGTCAATAGAGGGGCTCCCTGCAAGACCTCGCCGTCAATAGAGGGGCTCCCTGCAAGACAACGTTATCAATAGAGGGGCTCCCTGCAAGACCTCGTTGTCAATAGAGGGGCTCCCTGCAAGACCTCGCTGTCAATAGAGGGGCTCCCTGCAAGACCTCGCTGCTAAAGAGGGGCTCCGTGCAAGACCTCGCTGTCAATAGAGGGGCTCCTTGCAAGACCTCGCTGTCAATAGAGGGGCTCCCAGCAAGACCTCACTGTCAATAGAGGGGCTCCCTGCAAGACAACGTTATCAATAGAGGGGCTCCCTGCAAGACCTCGTTGTCAATAGAGGGGCTCCCTGCAAGACCTTGCTGTCAATAGAGGGGCTCCCTGCAAGACCTCGCTGCTAAAGAGGGGCTCCGTGCAAGACCTCGCTGTCAATAGAGGGGCTCCCTGCAAGACCTCGCTGTCAATAGAGGGGCTCCCTGCAAGACCTCGCTGCTAAAGAGGGGCTCCGTGCAAGACCTCGCTGTCAATAGAGGGGCTCCCTGCAAGACCTCGCTGCTAAAAGAGGGGCTCCCTGCAAGACTTCGCTGTCAACAGAGGTACTCCCTGCAAGACCTCTCTGTTGATAGAGGGGTTCCCTGCAAGACCTCGCTGTCAATAGAGGGGCTCCCTGCAAGACAACGTTGTCAATAGAGGGGCTCCCTGCAAGACAACGTTATCAATAGAGGGGCTCCCTGCAAGACCTCGTTGTCAATAGAGGGGCTCCCTGCAAGACCTCGCTGTCAATAGAGGGGCTCCCTGCAAGACCTCGCTGCTAAAGAGGGGCTCCGTGCAAGACCTCGCTGTCAATAGAGGGGCTCCTTGCAAGACCTCGCTGTCAATAGAGGGGCTCCCAGCAAGACCTCACTGTCAATAGAGGGGCTCCCTGCAAGACAATGTTGTCAATAGAGGGGCTCCCTGCAAGACAACGTTATCAATAGAGGGGCTCCCTGCAAGACCTCGTTGTCAATAGAGGGGCTCCCTGCAAGACCTCGCTGTCAATAGAGGGGCTCCCTGCAAGACCTCGCTGCTAAAGAGGGGCTCCGTGCAAGACCTCGCTGTCAATAGAGGGGCTCCTTGCAAGACCTCGCTGTCAATAGAGGGGCTCCCAGCAAGACCTCACTGTCAATAGAGGGGCTCCCTGCAAGACAATGTTGTCAATAGAGGGGCTCCCTGCAAGACAACGTTATCAATAGAGGGGCTCCCTGCAAGACCTCGTTGTCAATAGAGGGGCTCCCTGCAAGACCTCGCTGTCAATAGAGGGGCTCCCTGCAAGACCTCGCTGCTAAAGAGGGGCTCCGTGCAAGACCTCGCTGTCAATAGAGGGGCTCCTTGCAAAACCTCGCTGTCAATAGAGGGGCTCCCAGCAAGACCTCACTGTCAATAGAGGGGCTCCCTGCAAGACAATGTTGTCAATAGAGGGGCTCCCTGCAAGACCTCGCCTTTCATAGAGGGGCTCCCTGCAAGACAAAGTTGTCAATAGAGGGGCTCCCTGCAAGACCTTGCTGTCAATAGAGGGGCTCCCTGCAAGACCTCGCCGTCAATAGAGGAGCTACCTTCAAGACCTCCCCGTCAATAGAGGGCCTCCCTGCAAGACCTCGCCGTCAATAGAGGGGCTCCCTGCAAGACCTCGCTGTCAATAGAGGGGCTCCCTGCAAGACCTCGCTGCTAATAGAGGGGCTCCCTGCAAGACCTCGCTGTCAATAGAGGGGCTCCCTGCAAGACCTCGCTGTCAATAGAAGGGTTCCCTGCAAGACCTCGCTGTCAATAGAGGGGCTTCATGCAAGACCTCGCTGTCAATAGAGGGGCTCTCTACAAGACCTCGCTGTCAATAGAGGGGCTCCCTGCAAGACCTCGCTGTCAATAGAGGGGCTACCTGCAAGACCTCGCTGTCAATAGAGAGGTTCTCTGCAAGACCTCGCTGTCAATAGAGGGGCTCCCTGCTAGACCTCGTTGTCAATAAAGGGGCTCCCTGCAAGACCTCGCTGTCAATAGAGGGGCTCCCTGCTAGACCTCGTTGTCAATAAAGGGGCTCCCTGCAAGACCTCGCCGTCAATAGAGGGGCTCCCTGCAAGACCTTACTGTCAATAGAGGGCTGCCGCCAAGTCCTCGCCGTTAATAGAGGGGCTACCGACATGTCCTCGCCGTCAATAGAGTGGCTTCCTGCAAGACCTCGCTGTCAATAGAGGGACACTCTGCAAGATCTCGCTGTCAATAGAGGGGCTCCCTGCAAGACCTCATTGTCAATAGAGGGGCTCCCTGCAAGACCCCGCTGTCAATAGAGGGACACTGCAAGATCTCGCTGTCAATAGATGGGCTCACTGCAAGACCTCATTGTCAATAGAGGGGCTCCCTGCAAGACCCCGCTGTCAATAGAGGGGCTTCATGCAAGACCTTGCTGTCAATAGAGGGGCTCTCTACAAGACCTCGCTGTCAATAGAGGGGCTCCCTGCAAGACCTCGCTGTCAATATAGGGGCCACCTGCAAGACCTCGCTGTCAATAGAGGGGCTCCCTGCTAGACCTCGTTGTCAATAAAGGGGCTCCCGTCAAGACCTTACTGTCAATAGAGGGGCTACCTGCAAGACCTTACTGTCAATAGAGGGCTGCCGGCAAGTCCTCGCCGTTAATAGAGGGGTTACCGACATGTCCTCGCCGGCAATAGAGTGGCTACCTGCAAGACCTCGCTGTTAATAGAGGGGCTCCCTGCAAGACCTCGCTGTCAATAGAGGGGCTCCCTGCAAGACCTCGCTGTCAATAGAGGGGCTCCCTGCAAGACCTCGCTGTCAATAGAGGGGCTCCCTGCAAGACCTCGCTGTCAATATAGGGGCCACCTGCAAGACCTCGTTTTCAATAGAGGGGCTCCCTGCAAGACCTCGCTGTTAATAGAGGGGCTCCCTGCAAGACCTCGCTGTCAATAGAGGGGCTCCCTGCAAGACCTCGCTGTCAATAGAGGTGCTCCCTGCAAGACCTCATTTTCAATAGAGGGGCTCCCTGCAAGACCTCGCTGTCAATAGAGGGGCTCCCTGCAAGACCTCGCTGTCAATATAGGGGCTCCCTGCAAGACCTCGCTGTTAATAGAGGGGCTCCCTGCAAGACCTCGCTGTTAATAGAGGGGCTCCCTGCAAGACCTCGCTGTCAATAGAGGGGCTCCCTGCAAGACCTCGCTGTCAATATAGGGGCCACCTGCAAGACCTCGTTTTCAATAGAGGGGCTCCCTGCAAGACCTCGCTGTTAATAGAGGGGCTACCTGCAAGACCTCGCTGTCAATAGAGGGGCTCTCTGCAAGACCTCGCTGTCAATAGAGGGGCTCCCTGCAAGACCTCGCTGTCAATAGAGGGCTACATACAAGACCTCCCTGTCAATAGATAGGCTCTCTGCAAGACCTCGCTGTCAATAGAGGGGCTCCCTGCATGACCTCGTTGTCAATAGAGGGGCTCCCTGCTAGACCTCGTTGTCAATAAAGGGGCTCTCAGCAAGACCTCGTCGTCAATAGAGGGGCTACCTGCAAGACCTTGCCGTCAATAGAGGGCTGCCGGCAAGTCCTCGCCGTCAATAGAGGGGCTACTGGCAAGTCCTCGCCGTCAATAAAGGGGCTACTGGCAAGTCCTCGCCGTCAATAGAGTGGCTACCGGCAAGTCCTCGCCGTCAATAGAGGGGCTACTGGCAAGTCCTCGCCGTCAATAAAGGGGCTACTGGCAAGTCCTCGCCGTCAATAGAGGGGCTACCGGCAAGTCCTCGCCTTCAATAGAGGGGCTACCGGCAAGTCCTCGCCTTCAATAGAGGGGCTACAGGCAAGACCTCTTTGTTGATAGAGAGGCTATCTGAAAGACCTCGTTGTCAATAATAGGTACGGTCACAACAATAGTGTCTTCGGCTTCCACGAGGAGGAGACGAAAACATAGGGTCCTTAGCACTCCAGCTAAACCTGAAAGAAAAAAAAAAGAAAGAAAAAAAAACCACGCTGATAGCGATCAGTGATCTCCTGACCCCCACCCCAGACTCATAAGCAGAGGAGCATAAGCTTAGGGGCGGCAGTAGCAGATACATTCCCGCCAGAGAAAGCAGTAGCAGCAGGAACCTGAATGTTCTAAGATAGCTTTGCTAATTATTATTATTATTATTACTTACTAAGCTACAACCCTAGTTGGAAAAGCAGTATGCTATAAGCCCAGGGGCTCCAACAGGGAAAATAGCTCAGTGCGGAAAGGAAAAAAGGAAAATAAAATATTCTAAGAAGAGTAACAACAATGAATATCTCCTATATAAACTATAAAAACTTTAACAAAACAAGAGGAAAAGAAATAAGATAGGAGAGTGTGCTCGAGTGTACCCTCAAGCAAGAGAACTCTAACCCAAGACAGTGAAAGGCCATGGTACAGAGGCTATGGCACTACCCAAGACTAGAGAACAGTGGTTTGATTTTGGAGTGTCCTTCTCCTAGAAGAGCTGCTTACCATAGCTAAAGAGTCTCTTCTACCCTTACCAAGAGGAAAGTGGCACTGAACAATTACAGTGCAATAACCCCTTGGGTGATGAAGAATTGTTTGGTAATCTGTGTTGTCAGGTGTATGAGGATAGAGGAGAATATGTAAAGAATATGCCAGACTATTCAGTGTGTATGTAGGCAAAGGGAAAATGAACCGTAACCAGAGAGGAGGATCCAATGTAGTACTGTCTGGCCAGTCAAAAGACCCCGTAACTCTCTAGCGGTAGTATCTCAACGGGTGGCTGGTGCCCTGGCCAACCTACTACCTCACTCTAACTTAAGACAGTGGAAGACCATGGTACAGAGGCTATGGCACTACCCAAGGCTAGAGATGCAAGGATGCAAAGGTTAACAATGAACTCATTTTTATTGATATATACATGGACTCTCTCTCTCTCTCTCTCTCTCTCTCTCTCTCTCTCTCTCTCTCTCAATTTTTAAATATAAACAACCCAAGATTAATTCGATCAGGGAAATGATTAAAATTTTTCATTTCATTAACTATTAAAGGAAACAGGAGTTTTATCACGATATTCACCATCGAAAGTGCATGATATATTCGTAGGACAATATTTAAATAACTTTGATTTGCCTTAGCTTACAAAACTGCTAACAAAACTTTAAATCAATATGGAAAATGCATTTTTAAGCCAGAGGATGAGATTTTGATTAAGAGTACCGTATAAATATAAGTATCGTATAAGTATGATATGGGCTTGATTTATTACCCATATGTGCAATAAATGAAATATAATATATATATATATATATAATATTAAAGGTTTTATTCTATATATTCATTCGAAAGAAAGTAACCAAAATGAAATTTTCCAATGGTTTATGAACTGGCATTTGTCTCTTTTACCTAGTTGAAAGAGCCAACCACAATTTCCTAACTGTTTGCCCGAAGGGCGTGTTCCTATTGGCTAAGGACTATGTTTCTTTGCTGTTTTCCGAAAGGAGCGTTTCTATTGGCTAATTTCCTTACCGTTGCCCGAATGGAGCGTTCCTATTGGCTGAGGACATTGAAAGGTAACTCCCAAATTATTCCATAAAGTCGGATTTTCTTTCCAATATTTTAATTCCAAAATGACCTCACTGAGGCCATCTGTTGATACATTCAGGAACATGGCTGAGTTCACTAAATCAACTTAAAAATTATCGTATTTTTAATCTAAAAATACATATAAAATATTCATTACATATAATGCATAAATAAGATATGAAGTTAAATTATTCTATTCAATAAAATGTCTAGATAAGAAGTATCTTGACGTTTATAAGATAATGTTAAAGAGAAATGCTCGTATGCAGTTTTGGCAAAATTTATTTAGCACCTCATGAGGGTGTCCAGAATTGCCATCGAATTAATTAGGTAGAATTTTTCATTTAGAGAAATTTGAAAGTCACTTGGATAATATAGAAAGCGGAAAATATACATTTTTAAAATATAAATTCATCCTCCTGCTAAACAGGTCATGAATGAAATATTTAGTATAATTCCTTTTCTTTCTAAGTCGAAAGGTTTGCAGCCCTTATCACTGAGTGGACAAGGATGTGAACATTATATTCTTTTAGTGTTTAACTTATATAGGAACAGAATATTTACAAACAAAATAGTCCGATCAGTTAACTACTGGTACTTTCTATTTGTACATATGAAGACAGCACAGTGATAAAGGCAGTAATCAGGACATAATTCTTCACATATCCTTTAATCTAAATTCTAAAGGAACAACGAGCAGACAACACTATATCAGAAAGGATTATTATCATTATGATATTAATTTTGGACCTACTCTCAATGCTGTATTTCATTCATCTACTTATCCCTAGATTCCATATGATTTAGCAGTCCAATAAGTTTGGAATATCAATTCGAAAAGGGTAAAATTCGTAAGGAAACGAACCAGAATAGCCAAGAATATTTTTAGTGTCTAGGATTATGCTGTAAATTATCGTAGTTATAAGCATTAATAAATTTACATTATACTTCAGTTAAGATTTTTATGTTCAATTTGAAAGTATTGAAAGAGTTACCATTTCGTTTTTCTTAACATTTTAAGATTGGCAATCTTGATGTGTAAGAAATCTCCTATCTAGAACGTAGTATTTTCCTTTGGAAATTGGCCATTCAATGCAACGTATATTTCACAATCTAATGATATTTTTATGATTATGAAGATCTATTGTTGCCATTTTCTCAACAACTATATAATAAGAGCAATTTCTCGAGTGTGAAAGAATATATGGATTAGATGGACATAAGAAGTCACTCAATGAAAAAACTATGGTATATTTCTCTCAAAAAACAATAAAGAAATTCTATAGGTAAATATGCATCAGCATTCCAATATTATGTTGAAATTCTTCAAATAATAGAGACAAATTCTGAATTATTTTGAACTTTATTCAAAGGTTTAAAGTATATTCAGGAACAAAGTTCTGGTATTACTGAAAATGGAGGAATCTATACAAATTGATTTCTAACTGAAGGGGAGGAAGGGTCTTAGACAATAGTCTTTTATGTCCTTTTCTCGTGAGATCACTTTTTAAACAAACTTCACTACTTGTCATTATGTTTTATTTCTCCCTCTGTTTATTGTATCAACATATCATATTAGATATGATAAAATTCACGACTCTTTAAGTCATCCTGGCTTAAATTTTCCCCTATACTAATAATGGACTCGCCAATCATAGACGACATGAATACCATAATTCCCAACAAAATACGTAATTGATAATTTTATAAAGAATAAATAATGAGCCTAATTGATCAGATAACGAGACAATTAAAAGAAACGTAAATGTAATTTAATTCTAAGTCTTTCTGAAAATACTTGATTCATAATATTTTCTTCTAAAAAGGCGTCTTTTGTTGTTTCTTAAATTGGTATAGGAGACTGCTGGATGGTCTTCTAATGTAAGCGCTCTGATGACGTCACGATTGTAAACAAAAGAGAAATAAGGGCAGTAAATACTATGAATTTTAAAATATGTTGTATAGGTTAATGAAATTAAATGTTGAGACGAAAGGTAGTAATATTCAATATAAGCTGGTGAGCTGAACATTTTGAAAACAATAACTTTCTTCTTTCATATAATTCTAAATTGTATTAGAGGTTGAATCAACAATTTCGTAGGTAGTATATCTTCATCCAGTATGATTTGACTTGCTTTAATTATTATTATTATTATTATTATTATTATTATTATTATTATTATTATTATTATTATTATTATTATTTGCTAAGCAACAACTCTAGTTGGAAAAGCAGGATGCTATAAGCACAGGGCCTCCAACAGGGAAAATAGTCCAGTGAGGAATAAAAACAAGGAAAAATCAAATATTTCAAATACAGTAACAACATTGAAATATAGATATAAACTTATAAACTATAAAAACTTTAACAAAACAAGAGGAAGAGAAATAAGATAGAATAGTGTGCCCGAGTGTACCTTCAAGCAAGAGGTAGTATGTCTTTATCCAGTATGATTTGACTTGCTTTAATTATTATTATTATTATTATTATTATTATTATTAGCTAAACTCAACCCTAGCTGGAGAAGCGTGTTGCTACAAGCCCAAGGGCTCCTACATAGAAAAATAGCCCAGCGAGGAAAGGAAATAAATAAACTACTTGAGAAGTAGGGAATAATTGATATAGAATATTTTAAGATCCGTAACAAACTTGTGATAGATCTGTTATATTTAATTAAATCTGTCTTTTTTTCTGCTCTTGGATATTCATGAAAAATTTTGAGTGATATTTCAAATTAGTGGTATAGGCCACCTCTCTCTCTCTCTCTCTCTCTCTCTCTCTCTCTCTCTCTCTCTCTCTCTCTCTCTCTCTGTTTCATGTACTGTACTTCCAAAACCTAGAATGATGAAGTTAACCTCACCAAATGTAAACCAAGGAAGGAAACAGCTGGTAGCTGGGTACAAAAAAAAACTCCTTGAAATGGAAAATTGTTAAGACAAATCATCGAAGTGATTCCTACAGAAAGAAGGTATAATTACATTTTCAATTAACAGTTGCATTAGTTTTACAAAAAAAGAACAGAGTTAATTAAAACTATTAACTAATAATTCTTCTCTCAAGGGATTAACTACTGCAATGTCATTCTTCAGTGGCTACTTTCCTCTTGGTAAGCCTAGGACACTCCAAAATCAAAACATTGTTCTCTAGTCTTGGGTAGTGGCATAGCCTCTTTACCATGGTCTTCCACTGTCTTGGGTTAGAGTTCTCTAGCTTGAAGGTACACTATTCTAACTTATTTCTCTCCCTCTTCTTTTGTTAAAGTTTTTGTAGTTTATATATGAAATATTTATTTTAGCGTTGTTACTGTTCTTAGAATATTATATTTCAATTGTTAATTACTTATCTTATTTCTTGGTTTCCTTTCCTCACTGGGCTATTTTCCCAGTTGGAGCCCCTGGGCATGTCATCTTGCTTTTCCAACTAGGGTTTTAGCTTATCAAGTAATAATAATAATAATAATAATAATAATAATAATAATAATATTATTATAACAGTAAGGCTAGGATTGTGCTGGCCTATTGGAAACGTCCCTGCCTGGCATTCTGCTGGACTAAAGTTCGAGACCAGCTTAAACTCTATAGTCTCTTCTTGTGTCTGCAACCTGCTTAGTCATCAGCAGCCATTGTCTGGCCCTCCCTGGTTTTAGCTTGGCTGGAGTTGGGCCTTGGGCACTGGCACTAACCCTTGCCTCTGCCATTCATGAGTTGACCTTTAAACCTTGAAAACCTATTGCTATTATATATATATATATACCAAGGCACTTCCCCCAATTTTGGGGGGTAGCCGACACCAACAATGAAACAAAACAAAAAGGGGACCTCTACTCTCTATGTTCCTTCAGCCTAATCAGGGACTCAACCGAGTTCAGCTGGTACTGCTAGGGTGCCACAGCCCAACCTCCCACATTTCCACCACAGATGAAGCTTCATAATGCTGACTCCCCTACTGCTGCTACCTCCGCGGTCATCTAAGGCCCCGGAGGAAGCAGCAGGGCCTACTGGAACTGCTTCACAATCGCTCGCCATTCATTCCTATTTCTAGCACGCTCTCTTGCCTCTCTCACATCTATCCTCCTATCACCCAGAGCTTTCTTCACACCATCCATCCACCCAAACCTCGGCCTTCCTCTTGTACTTCTCCCCTCAACTCTTGCATTCATCACCTTCTTTAGCAGACAACCATTTTCCATTCTCTCAACATGGCCAAACCACCTCAACACATTCATATCCACTCTAGCCGCTAACTCATTTCTTACACCCGTTCTCTCCCTCACCACTTCGTTCCTAACCCTATCTACTCGAGATACACCAGCCATACTCCTCAGACACTTCATCTCAAACACATTCAATTTCTGTCTCTCCATCACTTTCATTCCCCACGACTCCGATCCATACATCACAGTTGGTACAATCACTTTCTCATATAGAACTCTCTTTACATTCATGCCCAACCCTCTATTTTTTACTACTCCCTTAACTGCCCCCAAAACTTTGCAACCTTCATTCACTCTCTGACGTACATCTGCTTCCACTCCACCAGTTGCTGCAACAATAGACCCCAAGTACTTAAATTGATCCACCTCCTCAAGTAACTCTCCATTCAACATGACATTCAACCTTGCACCACCTTCCCTTCTCGTACATCTCATAACCTTACTCTTACCCACATTAACTCTCAACTTCCTTCTCTCACACACCCTTCCAAATTCTGTCACTAGTCGGTCAAGCTTCTCTTCTGTGTCTGCTACCAGTACAGTATCATCCGCAAACAACAACTGATTTACCTCCCATTCATGGTCATTCTCGCCTACCAGTTTTAATCCTCGTCCAAGCACTCGAGCATTCACCTCTCTCACCACTCCATCAACATACAAGTTAAACAACCACGGCGACATCACACATCCCTGTCTCAGCCCCACTCTCACCGGAAACCAATCACTCACTTCATTTCCTATTCTAACACATGCTTTACTACCTTTGTATAAACTTTTCACTGCTTGCAACAACCTTCCACCAACTCCATATAACCTCATCACATCCCACATTGCTTCCCTATCAACTCTATCATATGCTTTCTCCAGATCCATAAACGCAACATACACCTCCTTACCTTTTGCTAAACATTTCTCGCATATTTGCCTAACTGTAAAAATCTGATTCATACAACCCCTACCTCTTCTAAAACCACCCTGTACTTCCAAGATTGCATTCTCTGTTTTATCCTTAATCCTATTAATCAGTACTCTACCATACACTTTTCCAACTACACTCAACAAACTAATACCTCTTGAATTACAACACTCATGCACATCTCCCTTACCCTTATATAGTGGTACAATACATGCACAAACCCAATCTACTGGTACCATCGACAACACAAAACACATATTAAACAATCTCACCAACCATTCAAGTACAGTCACACCCCCTTCCTTCAACATCTCAGCTTTCACACCGTCCATACCAGATGCTTTTCCTACTCTCGTTTCATCTAGTGCTCTCCTCACTTCCTCTATTGTTATCTCTCTCTCATTCTCATCTCCCATCACTGGCACCTCAACACCTGGAACAGCAGCTATATTTGCCTCCCTATTATCCTCAACATTCAGCAAACTTTCAAAATATTCCGCCCACCTTTTCCTTGCCTCCTCTCCTTTTAACAACCTTCCATTTCCATCTTTCACTGTCTCTTCAATTCTTGCGCCAGCCTTCCTTACTCTCTTCACTTCTTTCCAAAACTTCTTCTTATTCTCTTCATATGACTGACCCAATCCCTGACCCCACCTCAGGTCAGCTGCCCTTTTTGCCTCACGTACCTTGCGCTTTACTTCCACCTTTTTCTCTCTATATTTTTCATACTTCTCTATACTATTACTCTGCAGCCATTCTTCAAAAGCCCTCTTTTTCTCTTCCACTTTCACCTTCACTCCTTCATTCCACCATTCACTGCCCTTCCTCATGCTGCCTCCAACAACCTTCTTGCCACATACATCACTTGCAATCCCAACAAAATTTTCTTTTACTAACTTCCACTCCTCCTCTAAATTACCAGTTTCTCTTACTCTCACCTCATCATATGCCATTTTCAACCTTTCCTGATATTTACTTTTTACCCCCGGTTTTATTAGCTCTTCAATCCTCACTACCTCCCTTTTACATCCACCTACTCTATTCCCCCACTCTTTTGCTACAACTAATTTTCCTTCCACCAAAAAATGATCAGACATACCGTTAGCCATACCCCTAAACACGTGCACGTCTTTCAATCTTCCAAACATTCTTTTAGTTACCAACACATAATCCATTAATGCCCTTTCTACTACTCTTCCATTTGCCACTCTTACCCATGTATACTTATTCTTATCTTTCTTTTTAAAGAAGGTAGCACCTATTACCATCTCTTGTTCAACACACATGTCTACCAGTCTCTCACCACTCTCATTTTCACCTGGTACGCCATACTTACCAATGACACCTTCTACCTCTCCAGCGCCCACTCTAGCATTTAAGTCACCCATAACAACTACATAATTCCTTCTACCCAGTCCTTCTACACACCTAGTTAAATCATTCCAGAACTCATTCCGATCTTCTTCACTTTTCTCACTACCTGGCCCATACGCACTGACAAACGCCCAACATTCCCTACCCAACCTAACCCTTACCCACATTAACCTAGATGATATCTCCTTCCATTCCACTACTTTACCTATTGCTAGAGGCTGTCAAATTTTATGACAAATTAGGATTCACTTAAAATCAGATAGGCTTATACGTGAGCCCAGCCATTAGGCCTATGAATGCAATATGTTATGTATTTCAATATTCATTAGATATATTTGTTACCTATGAATTGAACAGGCGGACGTAAGTCTTTTTATATTTTATTTATGAAATATCTGTTTTGATGTAGTTACTGTTTTTAAAATATTTTATTCTAATTCATTATCTATCAGATCGTTTATTTATTTCCTTACTTCCTTTCCTCACTAGGCTATTTGTCCCTGTTGGAGCCCTTGGGCTTATAGCATCTTGCTTTTCCAACTAGGGCTGTAGCTTAGCAAATAATGATAATAATAATAATAATAATAATAATAATAATAATAATAATGTAAAGGGAATATAATGCTGAATTAGTTATTTATTCAACGATTTTGAATATTATAAAGTCAACTTTCAGGAGGTTTTACCTTCAGGTAACTTCACATATATACAGCTTCTATTGTCGTATCCCTTACATATTGCATTGTGCACTGAGCAATTGGTTTCTGTATTCAAAAGGATATTTTCATCCAATCCCTGAACGTATGCAATGTTGCAAGCAATGCGCCAGTCTACCACGCATTATATTTCCCTCTCTATTTCGTATTTTTATCAATATTGGTTGACTTATGCAAAATAGTGTCTATGAGAAGGAGCGAGATTCACTTGCTGTGGTTTGGTGGTGTGGATTGTTGGTGATGGTGGGAGTTTTGCTTTTAAGGAAGATGAAGGTTGATGGTGTGTCAATTCTGGCTGTCAAATTTGACGTCTCTTTAAGCCTGTAACTGACCTGCTCATTACGATACTGATTATAATACATTGCACAATTTGCATGTGGCTTCTGGGAGCCTTTAATTATAACCTTTAATGGGTATTATACGAGGTGTTAGATCGACATTTTTAGTGTTTGTACATTTGTGGTTTCGAAGACATTTTGGAAAAACCTCTGATTGTTTTCAAGGTGACATTTTTCTTTATTCAAGGTAGATGTATTGATTGATAGCTTTCAGCTACCATAGCATTACAACACATATATATTGTGGTCTACCGAACGAAGTGTGTATTTGTAGAGAGAGAGAGAGAGAGAGAGAGAGAGAGAGAGAGAGAGAGAGAGAGAGAGAGAGAGAGAGAGAGAGAGAGAGAGAGAGATATTAATCCAAGCTGGAAGTTGAACACTTATTTCAATCAACACCGAGACTCATTATCCCTCTAAGAAATATATTCGGTAAATTTCTCAGATTTATAAATAGAAACTTTACTTATATTTAAGTGTACAATCTCAGAAGTGACTTATTCCCATTAACTTCTTATGCAACTTTGACAAGGCATTAAGCCAGCATTTCTTGGGTCCAAGTTCCCTCAGAATAACTAACAGCCTTTTCCTATACTCAAACAGTACGAGATATTTATGACTGTCTGAAAAGGAATTATTATTATTATTATTATTATTATTATTATTATTATTATTATTATTATTATTATAAAGAAATGATTACAGTTCGATTATTTTGGTCGGAATAATATCTTATTTTAACAGCATTCCAACTGGGGTCAAATTACCTTCCCATGATTCAACTGATAATTTTATATTACTGCTGGAATAACTTAGAGATGTCGAGAGAGAGAGAGAGAGAGAGAGAGAGAGAGAGAGAGAGAGAGAGAGAGAGAGACAGATGGAATTTAATAACTGATAGTGGAATCTATCTCTCTCTCTCTCTCTCTCTCTCTCTCTCTCTCTCTCTCTCTCTCTCTCTCTGGGTTTTCTAATAACCTAACCAGTAAGTTAGGTACCTAGTGGTGACTCCACTAATGCGGTTTGAGTTCTTGAGACCAGTTGGTTTATATCTCAATAATTTAAAACAGTTTCACTGTGATAATAAATGTACTTTTGAAGGAATCTTTGTGGCGGGATGTTGCAAAAACAACCCCCACACCCTTGAATCTTACTTACTTACAATGGTCTCCACAAAACAAACTTTCCCCTTACGTAATCTACAACCAGACTCTTGGACAAAAAGGACGAAATAAACAAAACATATCCTAAAAACTATATTTCCTTACAAACTAAAACGCTCAACATAAACAAAAAAAACACACTTATCAATAATCATACACTTAACACAAAACAGGCCTTAATCATACCACCATTCAATTAAACCCTCAAAATAAATAACGCTTAACAACTTACAAAACATACAATAAACGTAACATAATTCAAATAAACCAAATTTAAACCCTAACAAAACTTAAAACTAAACCGCACAACCAATATGTAATTCTGAGTGGACACTTTCGTCCGCACAAGGCCAACAGTCTTTTGTAGCCAAAAACACAACTCTGCAGCAACCGGACCGCTGAAAAATGTTAATGCACAATTGCACTTATCATCATCGTCATCATCATCATCATCTAATATATCAATATGCCAAACCAATTCCTTCAACCGGGCGGGGTCGTTACAGCATCTATTTCATCAAGATCCACAGAGCAATCCAATCAGGTCCTTAAACAATCCAGGTCATCAATAATTCATTCCAAATCTGAGCAGTCGTATCAAATTCCTTAAACAAGCCAGGTCGTCAACAATCACATTCATATAAATCTCTCCCCAAAGGAGGAATCGCAGCCTGCCAAAATAAAAAAGAAAAACACTTACGAACACTTCTAGCTAACTGAACTATCGCACTATAATCAAAGATAAATAATAAATTGTTCCTATCATTCACAATCACGACAAGCAAAGATAAACAAAACTGTACTTACTTTGAAAATCAAAAACCACTTCCACGCTGGTCAGAAAAATATGAATGTAATCCAGCTCTCACACAACTGCCTTATGCTGCAGTCAAATAAAAAAAGCATTCGCTCCGAAACATTCACCACTGTCGTAACCTAACTAAAAAATGTAAACAAACAATCTTATTTGTACCAACAGTCTTCCTCACCACAAACGATCGTTACACTAACTACTTTCGCTCGCTAACACAATATCTCTCTCTCTCTCTCTCTCTCTCTCTCTCTCTCTCTCTCTTCTCTCTCTCTCTCTCTCTCTCTCTCTCTCTCGATTTGGCAAAAACAAAAAAATAAAAATAAAGCAAAAATAAATCCTCCACATTCCTCCCCCCTTACTTTGCCAAATCCTTCTCACACAACACTTACATTATTTTTTTCATAACCCAGTCGCAGTCGGGAACGGGACCTCTACTCCGAGTAACTGGGCCTCCATATACTCTCTCATTCACTTCTTCCTTATCACAATCATTAGCTACATTAACACTATTCCTATCTAAATCCCTATCATCTAATATATCATGTACAATCATATCTACCTCGTTCTCATCTGGCCCTATAATTACACTCATTTCTGTAAACAGTTCATCCATTTCATCAAAAACATTCTCAACTTTAGTAAAAGATTCATTCATACTACTAATCATTCTCCTATCTCTCATTCTTGCGCTATTCATTTTTTCTTTTACATAATCTAACGAAAAGCCACACACACTATAAGTATCATTCATACTCAACCACGTTTCATCTGTATTAATACATTTATCCTCCACAATCACTTGTACATTTACACCCTTGTCATACTTATTCGTATTCTTACCTATACCTATAAATTTCCCTTGCACTTTCTCCTCACTTAAAACTTTCAAACGCCTCTTTTTCCTATATTCAACTAACACTAATTGTTTATTTTCCAGCCCTAACTTTTCATGCATACTAGATTCATACTTGCTCATTTCTAACCAATTATTCATCCCATTCTCACAAACATTGATCCTATTCCTTCCACACACACAGGAGGACTCACCCAGTTGAACCCTCTCACACTCTAGTTTCCCGAACATCCTGGCTGACTTAATCCCTTCTTCCTACATACTCTAGCTACATGCCCATCTGCACCACATTCAGTACACTTACCCCGTGGCTCCTTGCACATTCTAGCATAATGACCATCCTTACCACAATTACCACAAATCACATTCATACGATTGCTACGACATCCACTCGCTACGTGCCCAGTCATACCACACCGATAACATTTTATCCCTTTCTCTTTCTTGCACTCGCTAATTCTATGCCCTACCTCACCACATCCAAAACAAGCACCAAGAGCCCATCTACATTCATTCTTCTTATGTCCTACTTTCCCACATCTATAACACTTCTCTTCACGGATACAACTACCTGACCTATCTTGCGGCGCACTAGCACTCCTATCCCTCCAAACCTGATTCCCTTGCCTAAACCCTTCATTTGTCCTTACAGGTATTCCCACATTACTTGCCCTAACACTCCTATCTACTACATTATCAGCTACCCTCATTGGTCCTCTCAAAATTGCATCCTTATAACTATCAAATTCTATTACACTTTCTTCCATTCCAGTTCTTACACTCACAGATTTACTTTCTTTCATGCACCTATCTAACTCATAATCCTCAACTATCTCTAGTATATCATCCCATGTCAATCTCTCTTGCGTCCACCTCATTTTCTCTTTGCGTTTCAAATTAATGAATTCACACACATTCTCAGGTACTGTTGCCAAAAACTTCCTCATTAACTCCTTATTCTCATTTATACCTTCATCCCCATACTTCTTCCTAGCTAAAGTTTCCAACCTACATACGTACATTGATATAGCTTCTCCTGCATTCATCCTTGCCTCATCAAAATCATTTTTACGCTTATACTTAACACTCCCTTTCATACGTTTTACCTGCTCAATTATTCTCGTTTTCACACTTTCATAATCAACGTCCCCTACACTCATTATCACTCCATACATCGTCAACAAATACCCAGTCAAATATTCTCCTAACTCCCTAGCCCAAACTCTTTTACTATCACCATACTTATCCTGACAATACCTCTCATACTCCTTGAAAAAATCATTTACATCCCTACTGCTATGCTCATTGAACCTTTCACACCGAGGTACCTCTCTCATAAACACAGTCTTACACACATCACGTTCATTCTCACTGCTATCATCACTGTCTACTCCCTTGTTACCTTCTTCCTCATTCGAATATAATGAATCCACTTCCACACTTAAATTCCTATCCTTAACCATTCCCTTCTTACCCTTTTTCTTACTTACCACTTTCACCCATTCACGATCGTCCTTGCTATCAGCCTGATACTTTTTCTTCTCTTTCTTCACATCACTTTTACCTTTCCTTTCATCTTTCCTCTCCCCTTTCTGTTCATCCTTACTATGCCTAATTCCCTTATCTTCAATATCACCATCACTATTACTACTATCACTATCACTTCCTTTCCCATTATCACCTACCTTAACCTTCTCTTTCACTACCAACCCATTACCCGAAGCTGAGGACACTCCTCCGACTGCACCTTCACCCATTATAGTTTTCATCATCCCCATGACTTGCCCCATCATATCTTCCATTCGTTTCTCCATTCGTTCTTCATTCTCTCGCATCCTCATCTCAACACATTCTTCCACTCTCTCTACTGTCCCCTTTAATTCCCTAAGCTCCTTCTGCATCGCCGCATTCTCCCAGTTCAACCTCTCATTCTCTATTAGCAACCTCTCCTCACGCTCCTTACTCAGCCGCAATTCCTCCTTCAGTAACTTGTTCTGCTCTTCCATTTTTCATCAACCTTAATCCTAAATTCTTAACCTAATTCCGTCCTTCGTCCAACAGTCCAGCTTCTATCCCACCTCAGCAGTCCCTGTTCGGGCGCCAAAATAATGTGGCGGGATGTTGCAAAAACAACCCCCACACCCTTGAATCTTACTTACTTACAATGGTCTCCACAAAACAAACTTTCCCCTTACGTAATCTACAACCAGACTCTTGGACAAAAAGGACGAAATAAACAAAACATATCCTAAAAACTATATTTCCTTACAAACTAAAACGCTCAACATAAACAAAAAAAACACACTTATCAATAATCATACACTTAACACAAAACAGGCCTTAATCATACCACCATTCAATTAAACCCTCAAAATAAATAACGCTTAACAACTTACAAAACATACAATAAACGTAACATAATTCAAATAAACCAAATTTAAACCCTAACAAAACTTAAAACTAAACCGCACAACCAATATGTAATTCTGAGTGGACACTTTCGTCCGCACAAGGCCAACAGTCTTTTGTAGCCAAAAACACAACTCTGCAGCAACCGGACCGCTGAAAAATGTTAATGCACAATTGCACTTATCATCATCGTCATCATCATCATCATCTAATATATCAATATGCCAAACCAATTCCTTCAACCGGGCGGGGTCGTTACAGCATCTATTTCATCAAGATCCACAGAGCAATCCAATCAGGTCCTTAAACAATCCAGGTCATCAATAATTCATTCCAAATCTGAGCAGTCGTATCAAATTCCTTAAACAAGCCAGGTCGTCAACAATCACATTCATATAAATCTCTCCCCAAAGGAGGAATCGCAGCCTGCCAAAATAAAAAAGAAAAACACTTACGAACACTTCTAGCTAACTGAACTATCGCACTATAATCAAAGATAAATAATAAATTGTTCCTATCATTCACAATCACGACAAGCAAAGATAAACAAAACTGTACTTACTTTGAAAATCAAAAACCACTTCCACGCTGGTCAGAAAAATATGAATGTAATCCAGCTCTCACACAACTGCCTTATGCTGCAGTCAAATAAAAAAAGCATTCGCTCCGAAACATTCACCACTGTCGTAACCTAACTAAAAAATGTAAACAAACAATCTTATTTGTACCAACAGTCTTCCTCACCACAAACGATCGTTACACTAACTACTTTCGCTCGCTAACACAATATCTCTCTCTCTCTCTCTCTCTCTCTCTCTCTCTCTCTCTCTCTCTCTCTCTCTCTCTCTCTCTCTCTCGATTTGGCAAAAACAAAAAAATAAAAATAAAGCAAAAATAAATCCTCCACATCTTCAATATCTATGTTAAGGTCATTAGAAAACCCACAGGAATCCTAAGTGATCTCCATCCGGAGCCCTAAAGACATGGCAAGGTCTCCCATTTGGGACATGTGGCTCCAGTTAGGGACTATGGATACAAGATGCAATCATGTATATACAAATATCACTTGCCTTCCGTTGACAGTATTGGGCATTTCATAAAGCTGACTTCTTGATATTTAATCTTCACTCTCACTGTCTTCCTCTTCTCGGTAGAACTTCTAAAGTTCAAATTTGCAGCAAATGTTATGTTGACATGAGTCTTTTTGTACTTTATATTTGAAAGATCTGTTTTGATATTGTTGCTGTTCTTTAAAAAAAATATTTGAATTGTTTATCACTTCTCATATAGTTTATTTCCTTATTTCCTTTCCTTACAGGGCTATTTTTCCACGTAGAAGCTCTTTTGCTTATAGAATCTTGCTTTTCCATCTAGGGTTGTAGCTTAGCTAGTAATAATGATAAGAATAATTTTTTTGGTAGTTATTTGCAAGCAAGGGTACAGCAGATACCGTCCTGAATAGAAGGGCATGTTTCAACATTACAAAAAACGAATTCACTTGCAATAGAGGAGGGACAGAGTAACTTCTATGGCTGGAAGTAGGGTTCCAGTTGACCAACTTCCACCCATGATCAGTTGGATCTTGAACAACTGGAATTCTTAGTATGTTTCTTCTCCAGATCACTGCGTCTATTTTAATGATGTTACTCTTCTTAAGATGTTTTATTTTAATTGTTCATTGGTTTTCTTGTACAGTAGGTGTTTATTTCCTTACTTTCTTTCCTTACTGGACTATATTTCCCTGTTGAAGCCCTTTAATTTATAGCATCCTGCTTTTCCAACTAGGGTTGTCGCTTAGCTTAAAATAAGAGAAAAGAGTGATAGATGTATTGAGGGAGTAGAGGTAACAGACAAAGATTTGCATAATAACAAACCTATTCTATTCCAATTGAATTGAATTTTTTCAAAGGGTTGATGGCTTTGACTTTACCCTATCCAGTAATGGCACTCACACAATTGTTCCCAGTGAATGCATGAACTCCTGCCATTGATTTACACAAATCTGAGCCAAGAATCGTCAAAATTCTTGTTATATCTATGAGTCAGATATTTATTTTCCTTCTACTGAAGATGATTCTGATATGCTTAGCATTAATCAAGTCAGAGATAAGTCCAAATAGGATTACAAGAACATCAGTATCCTCGGACAAGATTATTATTATTATTATTAGTAGTAGTAGTAGTAGTAGTAGTAGTAGTAGTAGTAGTAGTAGTAGTAGCTAAGCCACAACCTTAGTTGGAGAATTAGCATGCCATAAGCCCAAGAGTTCTATCTGGGAAAAGGTAGTCCAGTAGGGATAGGAAATAAGGAACTAAATAAACAATATGAGAAGTAATGAAAATTAAAATAAAATATTTTAAGACGGTAACATCATCAAAACATCTTTCATATGTAAACTATAAAAGAGATCTATGTCAGCCTGTTCAACATTAAAACATTTGCTGCAGTAACCTCTGATGTTTTACAGATCCAACCACCCGATCAGGAAGATCATTAAAAAACTCGAATGGAATTTTAGAATACTAAGTAGTATTAAGACTCATGATCAATTCTAATGTTCTTTGCTTAATATGAATCATTCTGGTGTCGACTTCCTCACGCGTACTCCCAAAATTATCTCTCTCTCTCTCTCTCTCTCTCTCTCTCTCTCTCTCTCTCTCTCTCTCTCTCTCTCTCTCTCTCTCGTGCTCTTTGCCTGTTCCCTGTTTTACCTTTTCCAAATTACAGAAAAATTAATTTCCTTATATTCTCTCTCTCTCTCTCTCTCTCTCTCTCTCTCTCTCTCTCTCTCTCTCTCTCTCTCTCTCTCTCTCTCTCTCTCTGTAACTGTTTGCCTGTTCCCTGTTTTACCTTTTTTCGATTTCCGTGAAACTTAATTTCCCTTTATTTCAAGACCTGAAAATAATTATCTCTCTCTCTCTCTCTCTCTCTCTCTCTCTCTCTCTCTCTCTCTCTCTCTCTCTCTCTCTCTCTCAATTCGTTTTCTTTTGCTTTCACTAAACATGCTCGATGCCCTTTATTGAATGATTCTTATACAAGTCAAATACCACCACGTCTGTTATCCCAATACCCTCTCCATTGTACAAAGCTCTTCTCAGGATTTGTTGAGAAACTTATCTAAATGTTGTGTTCTCTCCATTTATTTGCTCCACTTACTTGCATAATTCCCATCACATCAATTACTGTAGCTCTTGAGTCAGAGATTATGCCTGTGTATGCAGCTTCCTTTTCAATGCATCGTCCCAGACTAGATTTATCTGTCCTTTTCAAAGAACCAAGGGGATATCTAAGTAATTTCATCATATTAAGTTTTGTAGGTCTCTACTATTAATAACATTAGATCAATCAAACGACGGTCTGCTCTTTGTGTCATTTCTTTATTTCTTCCTCTGGCCACTAAGTGTTTCCAAAGGTCACTAAACGTTTCAATTCCTAATCTCCTGATTGGCTCATGGAAGCGTGCTCCCTCTGCTAGCTTCCTTGCTTGTGTTATATAAGCTTCCTCTCTTCTTTGCTTAGCTTTAAGCAAGTCCTCACATTTGTCAGATGTGGCCACAACACCCGTGACAATATTTACGAGTCAAGATCCCCTGGTTCTGTTGATAGAGGATCAATCCAATTGTTCTTTGCATATCAATTAAGGATGCTACATTCGATTCCTCTTTTCTGGGAGGGGTTTAAGTCAGCATATCCTTGATTATCTCTCTGTAAAGAAGGAAGTTTTTGTAGTTGTCTTAGAGCTTCAGTTCTGTATTCTTATTATTATTAATAGCTAAGCTACAACCCTTGTTGGAAAAGCAGGATGCTATAAACCCAAGGGCTCCAACAGAGAAAAATATCTTGTTCAGGCTAGAGCCTTTAGTCCCTCCAGATGTCTGGGCGTCTTCATGGTCAGTCTCTCCGAGTGTCTGGTCAACTGTAACTCTTTCAAAAGTATTTGTTCGTCGAAGTTTAATTGGAAATCCATCTCTCTTAGAATGTGCAAACAATTCTGGGCTGTTTTGTTCTATATGAGACGTCTGATTATAATGCACTGGAAGATATCTAGAGTAATTTGTCTTAATCCATAGCGAAACACCAAGGTATCATTTTTTCAATGCTTGCAAGATTTAGACTCCAGTCACCCTCGTGATCAGCCCTCTCTCCAGTAAATACTTTCAAAGTTGAACTAGAATGCAACTATTATCACATTAATATGCTGACATTTCGTGAAATGGTAAAATAACATTATACATGCATATTTCCATGTATGATATGTATGTATATATATGCTTGAATGAAGATTATGGCTGCATCAATGGCGTTAATTTTTATTGTTATAGTTTTTATTTTCATCAGGACTGCAATTTGCCAACAACTAGCCTACTCTGTTCTCATTTTTATAAAGGACATCAGTAAATGAATAAAGTCTTTTACTTTAAATGAATATACATAGACAGCCTACTCTGTTCTCGTTTTTATAAAGGACATCAGTAAATGAATAAAGTCTTTTACTTTAAATGAATATACATAGACATTCGTTTATGTACAAATTCCTGAAACTTTCCAGTGTTCGGTGATCTTGTCCTTGTATTCAGGTACTGTAGTTAGGTTAGGTTGCAATGCCTTTCATGCAGCAAGGTACGTCTGCTCATCATCAGGCTTTAGAGTAACTGATGAATTAGGGCTTCTTGGCTGTCTTTATATGATTCCGGATTGATCTCATTCCAGGTGTTGAATTTTCAATGGCTGGCAATGCCCTGGGGGAAAAGGTACAGTAGTTGATACCTGGCAGGCCGAGAGCTAGGGCAGGTGAACGGGTCATGCATGAGTCAAAGTGTTTTCAGGTAGTTGCGAGGAGGGTCAATCAAACTCATTATTTAGGCATCTTTTGTCAGCATGCCCCACGGCCTAATGTGTGAGATTCCCAGTTAGAGGAATCTGATCACTGATTGGCCATGGTACTCTCTGGGAGAGGCTTTGTTCTAGGCAAACTCATTGTTGCTGTTGTCTCAGTCTCGTCTTGCTTTGCATGTTGTTGAGGACAGGTTTCTCCTGCTGGATTAGCAGGGTAGTTCCTCTTGAATTCCAAGTGTCCTGCTGTGCGGGGCACTGCCAATGGTTTCCGTATTTTATACGAAATAGAACTATTGTGAGTTGTTGGCAATGTTCCTTAATGGGACCTTTTTGTATGTGACAGGACAGGTGTTTAGAGAGCTACAGGGTGGTCATTCTGTGTACGTTGAAGTAAAAGTGCAGTATTTATGTATGTATATATATACGTGTATATATATATGTAAATATGTGAACTGATATATCTCGAAGCATAGCTTAATTTTAAGAAAAAAAAATAGAATCTTCAACCAGGCATCGTATTGGCCTACCTAAAGATAATATGAGTGATGTGAAGATCTTGACAGAATTGAAATAGATAGATATCATTAAAGAAGACTTGTAGACTATGCATAATGCAAAAGGTATGTTCTAGACATCCTCTTTCTTGCAAATCATATTTAATCGTCGCTAACAATGACAGCTCTCTCTCTCTCTCTCTCTCTCTCTCTCTCTCTCTCTCTCTCTCTCTCCGTTTTTGGATCCTTACTAAAAGGGTGCTGCGTATTCTAAACTGTCTTGGGTTAGAGTTCTCTTGCTTGAGGGTACACTCGGGCACACTCTTCTATCTTCTTTCCCTTCCTCTTATTTTGTTAAAGTATTAATAGTTTTTATAGGAAATATTTGTTTTGATGTTACTGTTCTAAAAATATTTTATTTTTTCTTGTTTCCTTTCCCCACTGGGCTATTTTCCCTGTTGGAGCCCACGGGCTTATAGCATCCTGCTTTTCCAACAAGGGTTGTGGCTTGATAATAATAATAATAATAATAATAATGAATCATGTATAGATTGTGAACATAGTTTCTATCTTGAAGTTAAACTGTCTAGCACGATATAGGATGAACATGCATTTATTTACTTTATTGATCATATAATCTATATGTGTATCCCATGTTGAAAATGAATTTACAACCACATGCATATCGGTGTGATTGGCTCTCACATTATCCACAGTGTTGATTGGGTGCTGAGGGAGGTCGTTGTCATAGGCGAAAGCTTGAGGTTGATGGTACGATTCTAAAAGTTTCCTGTATATTTGAGGAAAACATTGACTATTTGATTACTCTTAATTTGCTCTTCATTATCGTTTGGTCATAATTATTATTTTTTTTTTTTTCATCGAAGGTCGTTTGTGGGAATGTCGTCTCAATTTTCCCCACGGCTGAGAAAAGGAGGAGTGTAGCTATTATTATTATTATTATTATTATTATTATTATTATTATTAAATTCTTTTCATTATTATTATTATTATTATTATTATTATTATTATTATTATTATTACTTACTAAGGTACAACCCCAGTTGGAAAAGCAAGATGCCACAAGCCTAGGGGGTCCAACTGGAAAAATAGCCCAGACAGGGAAGAAATCAAATAATAAGAAAACTACGAGAGAAATAATTAAAAAACTAGAATAGAATATTTTAAGCACAGTAACATTAGAAGAAATCTTTCATATATAAACTATAAAATCTTTGAAAAAAAATTTAAACTATATAGCATAGTGTGCTTGTGTTTACCTTAAGCAAGATAACACAATCCCAAGACAATGGAAGACCCTGGTACAGAGGCTATGGCACTACCCAAGACTAGAAAACAATGGTTTGATTTTGGAGTTACCATCATTGTGGGTAATGATTGGGAGATTTGGGCATATTGGTCAGGACTCTCTCTCTCTCTCTCTCTCTCTCTCTCTCTCTCTCTCTCAGTCCCTTTAAAACTATAAAGAACTAGTTGTGTGTATAGATAGATAGATAGATAGATAGATATTAACAGCTTATTCCCTTACGTTTTTATTTATTTATTCGTATCGTGTAAACCACCCACCATTATCTATTTTAGGTCAAAACTTGTTCAGTAAAAATCCTAACTAAGTGGTAAAGGTTCAAGATTTTATTGTCCCAATTTCCATATGAAAATATTTCCTGATTAAGCTTCTTAACATGAAGAAAGGAACGCTTTTAATGTCAAAATACCAAAATCCATTTCTCTGAGTGTTCTTTTTCTAGGATTATTTTAAGAACAGTGGATGATTTTAGAGGACATTTGGCCTATTAAATCTTGTATACATAAACACACATACACATACAGTATGTATCCATACTGTATATACATACAAACAACAAAAGTAGCCATTTTTACTCCATTGCAGGACAAATGCCTCTGACATGTCCTTATTTATGCCTGGGGCTTGGCTTTTGTATATATGCATATATATATATATATATATATATATATATATATATATATATATATATATATATATATATATATATATATATATATCTAAATTTCTACCTCATGCTTAGGAAGCAAAACCTAATACATTATATGAAAATCTACAGCGCACCACGAGAAATGAACTTGCGATCACATGACACAAAAGACAATATTGGCGGGTGTGAGAGAAATGGTTTTGACAGCTCACTTCCTGCCTATTGTGTAAATGTCAACAAAACTGTGAGCTAATTGATATGGGGTTGTAGGGGGGAGAGACACCCGGGTAGGTGACAGGCTTGCTTCTGAAGAGAGAAAAGATGAGGGGAAGTATTGTTGTTGTTGTTGTTTTTATTAATATTACTCTTGGTATTATTATCATCATGATTTTTAGGCTCTGTCATATGAGTTTCTACTAACCTGTCGCCTTATTCTGTCCTCTCTCTCTCTCTATCTCTCTCTCTCTCTCATATGAATAAGAAATAGGGTATGTATTTCATGTGGGTATTATGCTTGTGAAGTAATATATCTCCAAGCATGGCTTAACGTTAGAAAATAGGATCTTCAAGCAGACACCGTATTGGCCTACCTAAAGATAATATGAGTAATGTGAAGATCTTGACAGAATTGAAATAGATAGATATCATTAAAGCAGACTTGTAAACTATGCAGAATGCAAAAGGTGTGCCCTAGACTTCCTCTCTCTTGTAAGCTATATTCAATTGCCGCTAACAATGGTATCTCTCTCTCTCTCTCTCTCTCTCTCTCTCTCTCTCTCTCTCTCTCTCTCTCTTAGAGCCTGTTACTCCTGTGTGCATCTCTCTTCCTATTATACTTGTCTTTTATTGCTTCATATATGTCTCATTTTCACATGAAAGCTAACGATCCTCCTATCGGTCCTCAGCCATGTAGGTCTGTGTCTTCCAACTCTTCTAGTGCCTTGTGGAGCCCAGTTAAACGTTTGGTGAACTAATCTCTCTTGGAGAGTATGAACAGCACGCTCAAACAATTCACTAAGATTTATGCTGTGATAAAAAGTGCAAATGGTTGTGAGGTTTTTACAAATCATTTTCAAATTTCATTATCATATAGGTAGGATAATAAGGGATTTTTTTTTTCATTTTTACAAAATACGAACTGCAACGGTTTTGAAAATTATCTTCAATTTGTTCCTTTCAATAGACAGCGGTTTTTTCTCATTTTTTTTTTAACTTTGTCCTTAGTTTTAAGGTAAAGCTCTCTCCACCAAATCATCCGTCCATTATCATAAGCTTTACGTCTTTTGTCTATTAATTTCAAAATTCTTGTCACCACCATCCAGGGTTTATTGCTATCGCATATTCGTTGTGTTTTCTCAGGAAAACATCTCTCGTGTTGTTCGTAACCGTATTGACATTTCCGCGGCTTCATCTGCGTTTTCAGTTAAAGTTTCCGTCCATTCATACAGTACAATCCCCTGGCCGAACTCTGGTTGACGAATCTCGGAAGGGGCGAAATAGTCTGGTCTGGTGAGAGGGAGAACCAGATTTGGAGTCCGGCCCGGTGACAACGCACTTTATTATTATTATTATTATTATTATTATTATTATTATTATTATTATTAGCCAAGCTATAACCCTAGTTGGGAAAGAAAGATGCTATAAACCAAAGGGCTCCAACGGGGAAAAATAGCCCAGTGAGGAAATTAAATGAGGAAATAAATAAATGATGGGAACAAATTAACAATAAATCATTCTACAAACAGTAAAAACGTCAAAACATATATGTCATATATAAACTATAAAATTACTTATGTCAGCCTCTTCAACATAAAAACATTTGCTGCAACTTTGAACTTTTGAACTTCTACTGATAAAACTACCCGATTAGGAAGATCATTCCACAACTTGGTCACAACTTGGGGCCTGGAGTTGAACGCTATTATGAGATTCTGCATCAGTCATTATATGATCTGATCTAGAATGTGGATGTGTGGCCGATGTAACATTGCAACGTTACTGAAGTTAATTGCAAAGGTAATTTTCATCTAAGCCATTGCATTGGTATAGGTAGTAGGTTGGCCAGGCCACCAGGCGCCCGTAGAGAGTTATGGGGTCCTTTGACTGGCCTGACAGTACTACACTGGATCCTTCTCTCTAGTTACGGTTCTTTCGCTTTGCCTACACATACACCAAATAGTCTGACCTATTCTTTACAGATTCTCCTCTGTCCTCATACACCTGACAACACAAAGATTACCAAACAATTCTTCTTTATCCAAGGGGTTACCTACGGCACTGTAATTATTCAGTGGCCACTTTCCTCTTGGTAAGGGTAGAAGAGACTCTTTAGATATGTTAAGCAGCTCTTCTAGGAGAAGGACACTGCAAAATCAAACCATTGTTCTCTAGTCTTGGGTAGGACCATAGCCTCTGTACCATGGTCTTCCACTGTCTTGGGTTAGTGTTCTCTTGCCTGAGGGTACACTTGGGCTCACTATTCTATTTAATTTCTCTTCCTTTTGTTTTGTTGAAGTGTTTATAGTTTATATAGGAAATATTTCTTTTGATGTTACTGGTCTTAAAATATTTTATTTTTTCTTGTTTCCTTTCCTCACGGGGTTATTTTCCCTGTTGGAGCCCCTGCGTTTATAGCATCCTGCTTTTCCAGTTGGGGTTGTAGCTTAGCAAGTAATGATAATAATAATTATTATGATAATAATAATAATTATTATGATAATAATAATAATTATTATGATAATAATAATAATTATTATGATAATAATAATAATTATAATAATGATGCTTCAGTGACCTTTCTCTTCCCCTAATGTATTATTATTATTATTATTATTATTATTGTTGTTGTTGTTGTTGTTGTTGTTACTTGCCAAGCCACAACCTAATTGGAAAAGCAAGATGCTACAAGCCCAAGGGCTCCAACACTGAAAACAGCCCAGTGAGGAAAGGAAATAAGGAAACAAATAAACTACAAGGGAAGCAACTAACAATCAAAATAGAATATTTTAAGAACAGTAACAACACCAAAATAAATCCTTCATATGTAAACTATTAAAACTTCAAAAAACAAGAGGAAGAGAAAGAACATAGAATAGTGTGCCCGAGTGAACCCTCGAGCAAGATCCTTTCTAACCCTGTTGATTCTCCTTTTCCACTTATCAACTTAAGCATCCTCATCTCAATTATGTCCAAGTTTCTTCCTTCTTTTTAGCAGTATTATTTCGAATCCATATGTCATTAGTGCTCTGACACTTACATTGTGCACTCAGTCCTTAGGTATGAGGACTCTGCTATCACATGTGACACCTGACACGTCCCTATTGGTGTTCTCTTATTTTCTAAGCTACAACCCTAGTTAGAAGAGCAGGATGCTACAAGCCCAGGGGCCCCAATAGGGAAAATAGCCCAGTGAGGAAAGGAAACAAGGTAAAATAAAATATTTTAAGGACAGTAAAGTTGGAGAGGAAGAGGTAAAGCAGTAAATGTTAATAGTAAATGAATATAAAACTTCCTTATGAGTTAAAGCTTAAGTTTTTAGAATGAGCGATATAATAAGAGTTTCAGTTTGAGCAAAGATGAAAAAAAAAACTTTGTTTTGGAGAGAGAGAGAGAGAGAGAGAGAGAGAGAGAGAGAGAGAGAGAGAGAGAAAGAGAGAGCTTCTTGTCTCAAAGACTATTTACTTCTCTTGCTTGCGGGTACACTTGGGCACATTATTCTCTCATTTTTCTTCCTCTTGTTTTTCTAAAGTTTTTATTATAATGTTGTTACGGTTCTTAAAATATTTAAATTTTCCTCATTTTTTTCCTCTCTAGGCTATTTTCCCCGTTGGGATCCCTGGGCTTATAGCATCCTGCTTTTCCAACTAGGGTTATAGCTTAGCAAGTAATAATAATAATGATAATAATAATAATAATAATAATAATATAATCCGCAGTGACTCCATTAATTTGCTCTTTGGTAGAGCGATTTATTTTAAGCATTTAGAGAATTCTTACGATCTTGTCTAACTTATTCTTGAACTCGTCCACTGGAACTCGTCCACTACATCCACTGGAAGTCTATTCCACGTATTTGCTATCTTGTACGAGAGAGAGAGAGAGAGAGAGAGAGAGAGAGAGAGAGAGAGAGAGAGAGAGAGATAGATATCATGAGGCAGTTGAATAAAGGATATAGGGGGCAGCGTGGGTGGACATTCAGGGGAGAAGGTAGTTGGGTGGCTGTAGCTAAAAATAAATTCTGGAGGCCTGGTGAGGGGAGGAATGAGGCCCCCTGAATAAACAGAATAAGGAAAGGGAATAAAAACGAGAGGAATAATAGATATAATGGAAAGAAGAGGACTAGATGACGAGAATGATTTAGATGTGTGAAACAAGACGGAATTCGTGATAGGTAGAGAGGAATATAGAAGGATACTGTTGGTTTGCATTAGAGAGATTGTTAGCAAAAGTTCGTAATCTGGACCAGAGAGAGAGAGAGAGAGAGAGAGAGAGAGAGAGAGAGAGAGAGAGAGAGAGAGAGAGTTGCTAGTGACTCTAGGAGAAGGCAGTAGAGTGCGGTATATGATTTCTAGGTTAAACACACACACACACACACACACACATATATATATATATATATATATGTATGTATATATATATATATATATGTATGTATATATATATATATATATATATATATATATATATATATGTGTGTGTGTGTGTGAGTGTGTGTGTGTATAATCTTCATAATCAGTGTTAAATGCCTTTAGATCTCAGAATTTTGAATGGCATTAGATTTTAGACTAGATCACTTACAATTATTATTATTATTATTATTATTATTATTATTATTATTCCTATTATTATTATTATTATTATTATTATTATTATTAGCTAACTAACAACTCCTAGTTGGTAAAGCAAGATTCTAAAAGCCCAAGGGCCCCAACAGGGAAAAATAGCGAAGTGAGGGAAGGAAATAAGGAGCTAAATTACCTTAAAGAATAGTAATTAACAATTAAAAGAAAATATTCTAAGAACAGTAGCAATATTGAAATAAATCTTTCATATATGAACTATGAAAATTTTAACAAAACAAGAGGAAGAGAGATAAGATGGAATACTGTTCCCGAGTGTAACCCACCCTCAAGCAAGAGAACTCTAACCCAAGACTGTGGAAGACCATGGTACTAAGGCTATGGCACGACCCAAGACTAGAGAACAGTGGTTTGATTTTGGAGTATCCTTCTCCTAGAAGAGCTGCTTACCATAGCTAAAGTCTCTCTTCTACCCTTACCAAGAGGAAAGTAGCCACAGAACAAATGGGTGAAGAAGAATTGTTTGGTAAACTCAGTGTAGTCAGATGTATGAGGACAGAGAACCTGTAAAGACTAGGCTAGACTATTCGGTGTCTGTGTAGGCAAAGGGAAAGATCCAATGTAGTACTGTCTGGCCAGACAAAGGACCCCATAACTCTCTAGAGGTTGTACTCAACGGGCGACTGGTGCCCTGGCCAACCTACTTCCTACTTGAAGAGTTGCAAGGGCAGCTTGGGATAGAACCTACAGACGATGATAATGTATAGGGTCTTCTTTCTCAAGGGTCATAACCTTGATGTAATCAGCCACTTGTGGATGCGGGAAGACTCGACGAGGATGAGGAAGGAGCAGGACTCTAGGATCGAATGCGAGGTTGCTTTGAAGGGAATGGGATGAATGGAGGGGTGGAGGAAGTTATGGACCGGTGACAGCATTGCACGATACTGTTGAGCAGTTGAGTAGGTGGAAAAAATTCTCTCTCTCTCTCTCTCTCTCTCTCTCTCTCTCTCTCTCTCTCTCTCTCTCTCTCTCTCTCTCTCTCTCTCAAATTATCTATTCAGGAAATTAGAAATAACAACTAAAATCTGTTAGGGTTTAAAGGCAAAGAAAGTCCGTCATTTATTGGTTTATGTATGTACTGAATTCACGTAACCTTATCGAGTAGAGATCCTCAAAATGAATCCTGAGGAGCAGTTGGAGCATAGGGACGTGCTAAACGTGATCAATCGTGACACAGGTCCTAATTCAGGGGCTTCACCGAGCACAGATCCTCAAATACTGATCCTGACGAGCAGTTGGAGCACAAGGACGTCCTAAATGTGATCAATCATGATATAGGTCCTAAGTCAGGGGCTTTGTCAAACAGAGATCCTCAAAAAACGACTGAAGCACAAGGGCCATTCTGAAAATCAGAGAAATCTCTGTTGGAAGTCACATCTGCAACTTGGATAATACTAGGCACTTCAAGGGTTAATCACAAGCACAAAAAAAGTATTATAAATTCATTTAATCATTATTGATATCTACAACTAATTCAGAGGTAAAACTTATGTAATTTCTAAAGCAAAATTATTCTTATATTATTGACCAGGATTATAAAGCATCATGGTGATATTTTCCTTGATTCAAATTAGTTTATGTAAATATATCAGAAAATGGAAGAAAGAGCAATTCTTGAAATATAATTTTCTATGTAAACATGTATTTTGAGTCTTCGTTTTTCTATGAGAACGTATCCCTAGCTAAAGTTTGACCAAAATTAGGGACAAGGGACAGGATAATGCCAAAGAGGCTGATCTTATATGCATAAGCTCAGTCGCCCAAGTCACCTCTCCATTAATCTAGAACCAGGGAGGACCAGGCGAAGGCTGCTGATGACTCAGAAGGTAGACTTGTAGGATAGCCTCTTAAAACCCCATCCTTACCTCACAATGATGGTGAGGTTACAGACACAACTAGAAGCTATTGAACTCAAACAGATCTTGAACTCTCGTCCAAGAGATTGACAGGCCGGGGCGTTTTAGATAAGCTACCATAAGCCAAGAAGGTAATATCACCTAAAAATAGATGCTTGCTATAGCCAATTAATTGGGGATTTAAAAAAAAAGGATAACGAAGTGTAGGAATTTGCACACAACTGTAGAAGTCTAAAAGACAGATCATATTTATGTAATTGCACGAACCAGGATTCATAGTGGATACCACTGCACCTATAACCTTACTCATCTTACTAGTAGGTAAAAAAAACTCTAATTATACCTAATGGGCCCAATATGATGCATACATGATGTTTTGCAGGTGGTATTAACTAATAATCTATGCAAACAATAACCTTCTTCTAGAAACTTCAAGAATATCCTTCATTTACTGTAGGGACCTGGAAAAGACTTTGTTCAGACAGATGCAGATGTCATTGAAGCAGAGGAGAAATATGTATAACTGCAAATGTAATTGATTCATAGCAAGTAACCAAGACGTCCATGACTGTGGTTTCAGTCCAAACCGAACCCAGCAATTCAGAGAGGGCCCGTTGAAATCTCCTTTCAGGAGAGGGCGAAGGGAGGCATATGGCTTAATATAAACAGCCACTATTTCGTTGATATATATATATATATATATATATATATATATATATATATATATATATATATATATATGTATATATATATATATATATATATATATATAGTGAGAGAGAGAGAGAGAGAGAGAGAGAGAGAGAGAGAGAGAGAGAGAGAGAGAGAGAGATACATACATATATACTGTATATATATATATATATATATATATATATATATATATATATATATATATATATATATATATATATATATCTGAGTGTGTGTGTAAATATATCACACTGGCCAGCGTGGTGATGAAAATTGGCCAAACCCAACGTGAATGAAGACATGTCTGAGGCTTTTGTCCTGCAGTGGACCAGAAACAGCTACGTTTGTTGTTGTTGCGAGTATATATATATATATATATATATATATATATATATATATATATATATATATATATATATATATATATATATACATACATGCAGAGACACAAAGGTTAACAATGAACTCATTTTTAAATGAAATATGCATGCTCTCTCTCTCTCTCTCTCTCTCTCTCTCTCTCTCTCTCTCTCTCTCTCTCTCTCTCTGTAAAATACAAAGGATATATTTCAATATTTAAACCTAATTTTCATAACATCTGAAAAAAATAAACTGTCAAAAAATCCTTGTATAAATTTAATGCACTTCTTCAACGTAACTGATTTCTCAACCAAGATTTTGATTTTAAAGAATAAACAACAAAAGATTAATTGGATCAGGGATATTGTCAAAGGAAACAGAATTTAAAGTGCATGATATATCTATAGGACAATGTTAAAATAACTTTGATTTGCCTTTGCTTATAAAACTGTTCACAAAACTTTAGATCAATATGAAAAATGTATCTTAAGCCAGAGGATGAGATTTTGATTAAGAGTACCGTATAGGCATACGTATCATGTAATTATAATATGGGTTTAATTTATTGCCAATACTTTCTATAACTGAAATATAAAAGCTATAATATTCATAGTTTTATTCTATATATTCATTCGAAAGAAAGTACAAAAATGGAAATTTTCCAGTAGTTTATGAACTGGCATTTGTCTCTTTTACCTAGTTGAAAGAGCAAACCACTATTCCCTAACAGTCTGCCCGAATGGCGTGTTCCCATTGGCTAAGGACTATGTTTCTTTGCCCTTGCCCGAAAGGAGCGTTCCTATTGGCTAATTTCCTTACCGTTGCCCGAATGGAGCGTTCCTATTGGCTAAGGACATTGGAAGGTAACTCCCATTTCGTTCCTTAAAGTCGGATTTTCTTTCCAATATTTTACTTCCTAAATGACCTCACTGAGGACATCTGTTGGGTCCTTTAGGAACACTAAATCAACTGAAAAATTATTGTATTTTTTATTTAAAAATACGTATAAAATATTTATTACATATAATAGATGAATAACATATGAAATTAAATTATTTAATTCAATAAGAATGTCAAGATAAACAGTATATTGACATTTACAAAATAATCTTAAAGAGAAATACTCGTATACAGTTTTGGCAAAATTTATTTAGCACCTCATGAGGGGGTCCAGAATTGCCAACGAATTAATTAGGTAGAATTTTTAATTTAGAAAAATTGGAAACTCACTTGGATGATATATAAAGTGGAAAATATATATTTTTTAATTATAAATTTATCCTCCTGCTAAACAGGTCATGAATAAAATAGTTAGTATAATTCCTTTTCTTTCTAAGTCGAAAGGTTTGCAGCCCTTATCACTGAATGGACAAGGATGTGAACAATAGATTCTTTTAGTGTTTAACTTATATAGGAACAGAATATTTACAAACAAAATAGTCCAATCAGTTAACTACTGGTACTTTCTATTTGTACATATGAAGAAAGCACAGTGATAAAGGCAGTAATCAGGACATAATTCTTCACATATCCTTTAATCTAAATTCCAAAAGGAACCACCTCCAGACGACACTATATCAGAAAGGATTCTTATCATTAGGATATCAATTTTGGCCCCACTCTCAATGCCGTATTTCATTTATCTACTTTTCCCTAGATTCCATATGATTTAGCAGTCCAATAAGTTTGGAATATCAATTCGAAAAGGGTAAAATTCGTAAGGAAACGAACCAGAATAGCCAAGAATATTTTTAGTGTCTAGAATTATGCTGTAAATTATCGTAGTTTTAAGCATTAATAAATTTACATTATACTTCAGTTAAGATTTTTATGTTCAATTTGAAAGTATTGAAAGAGTTACCATTTCGTTTTTCTTAACATTTTAAGGTTGGCAATCTTGATGTGTAAGAAATCTCCTATCTAGAACGTAGTATTTTCCTTTTGAAATTGGCCATTCAATGCAACGTATATTTCACAATCTAATGATATGTTTATGATTATGAAGATCTATTGTTGCCATTTTCTCAAAAACTATATAATAAGAGCAATTTCTCGAGTGTGAAAGAATATATGGATTAGATGGACATAAGAAGTCACTCAATGAAAAACTATTGTATATTTCTCTCAAAAAACAATAAATAAATTCTATAGGTAAATATGCATCAGCATTCTAATATTATGTTGAAATTCTTCAAATAATAGAAACAAATTCTGAATTATTTTGAACCTTATTCAAAGGTTTAAAGTATATTCAGGAACAAAGTTCTGGTATTACTGAAAATGGAGGAATCTATACAAATTGATTTTTAACTGAAGGGGAGGAAGGGTCTTAGACAATAGTCTTTTCTGTCCTTTTCTCGTGAGATCACTTTTTAAACAAACTTCACTACTTGTCATTATGTTTTATTTCTATCTTTGTTTTATTGTATCAACATATTATGATAGATATGATAAAATTCACGACTCTTTAAGTCATCCTGGCTTAAATTTTCCCCCTAAACTAATAATGGACTCGCCAATCATAGACGACATGAATACCATAATTCCCAACAAAATACGTAATTGATAATTTTAAAAAGAATAAATAAACAGCCTAATTGATCAGATGACGAGACAATTAAAAGACACTTCAGTGAAATTTAATTCGAAGTCTTTCTGAAAATGCTTGTTTCATAATATTTTCTTTGAATAAGGCGTCTTTTGGCGTTTCTTTGATTGGTATTCCTGACTGCTGGATGGTCTTCTAATGTAAGCGCTCTGGTGAAGTCACGGTTGTAAATAAATGAGAAATAGGGACAGTAAATACTACGAATTTTGAAATATGCTGTATAGGTTGATGAAATTGAATGTTGAGACGAAAGGTAGTAATATTCAACAGAAGCTGGTGAGCTGAACTTTTTGAAAACAATAACTTTCTTCGGTCATATAATTCTAAATTGTATCAGAGGTTGAACCAACAATTTCGTAGGTAGTATATCTTCATCCAGTATGATTTGACTTGCTTTAATTATTATTATTATTATTATTATTATTATTATTATTATTATTATTATTATTATTATTTGCTAAGCAACATTATTATTTGCTAGGCTCCAACAGGGAAAATAGTCCAGTGAGGAATAGGAACAGAGGAAAATCAAATATTTCAAATACAGTAACAACATTAAAATATAGATATAAACTATAAAAACTTTAACAAAACAAGAGGAAGAGAAATAAGATAGAATAGTGTGCCCGGGTGTACCTTAAAGCAAGAGGTAGTATGTCTTCATCCAGTATGATTTGACTTGCTTTAATTATTATTATTATTATTATTATTATTATTATTATTATTATTATTATTATTATTATTATTATCATCAGCTAAACTCAACCCTAGTTGGAGAAGCGTGTTGCTACAAGCTCAAGGGCTCCTACATAGAAATATAGATCAGTGAAGAAAGGAAATAAATAAACTACTTGAGAAGTAGGGAATAATTGATATAAAATATTTTAAGATCCGTAACAAACTTGGGATAGATCTGTCATATTTAAAGAAATGTGTGTTTTTCTGCTCTTGGATATTCATGTATAATTCCGAGTGATATTTCAAATTAGTAGTAAAGGCCACTCTCTCTCTCTCTCTCTCTCTCTCTCTCTCTCTCTCTCTCTCTCTCTCTCTCTCTCTCTCTCTCAACGAGCAAATTGATATTGTATTTTAGACTAGCTTAGCGGCTGGTGTTTTTCTTAACAGGAGACATTGGTGCCTTTATAACTTGCTCCTGTATTTATTTTACAATAAAATGGGAAAAGTTCATCTCAAATTATAACGGTTTTGATAAGACATAGATTTTCTTTCTGATGATATTAACGCCTTTTCCAATTCTGTCACACAAATTATTATATTTATGGAGGCAGCTGAGGTTTTAGACCATTTATTATTAAGGTATCCCTTTCTAAGTGGGGATACCTTAATGCAGTGAAAGCTGTACTTCTCAGAGCCACCCATACTAGATTTGTTTGCCTTGAGCGATCGTGCTAGATTCTCCCACCATCACCAATCCACAGTAGCTATTATGGTGATGGAAATGGCCAAAAACCAGACATGACAAAGGATATATTTGTGGCCATTGTCCTGCAGTGGATTTGAAACTGCTCCATTGGTGACAGCTGGAAAAGCAGAATGCTATAAACCCAAGGGCTCCACAGGGAAAAATAATTCAGGAGATAATAACGTATCTGAGGCCTTTGTTCTGCAGTGGACTAGTGACACCTGATGATATATAATATATGTATTTATGTACACACACATATACACACATACACACACATATATACTGTATATATATATATATATATATATATATATATATATATATATATATATATATATATATATATATATATAGACTCGCTTAGTCCTACAGTTTTAGGTGCCTGGTAGGTAAAAGGCCTCCTGTTAATATAAATAAATACAACAACTTTACAGCCCTTTCTAAAAACCACTGCAGGAAAAAGGCCTCAGACATGTCTGGGGTTTGGCCAGTTTCTGTCCACACTTATTTGCAAATTGGTGATGTGGGAGACTTTTGTTTGATCCCTTAAAGCAAGCCAACCTAATATGAGTGGCCTTGACTAGTACAGCTTTGCTGATCATGGAGATAGACAAACCCTTTAACCAAGTTGAGGTATCTCCACTCAGAAAAGGATATATATACAGTAAATATATATATATATATATATATATATATATATATATATATATATATATATATATATATGTATATATATATATATATATATATATATATATATATATATATATATATATATATATTGGTGAAATTTATAAGATTTGAATCTGAGATAGTTTATTGAAATGAATTAGTAGGGTTGTACTACTCTGTTATTTTGTAAGCCTTCAAATCACGGGTTTTTAGGATGTCTTGCCTTATATCAATGTATCTCAGCTTGCAAGTTGATTTCGCAGCTCTCTCTCTCTCTCTCTCTCTCTCTCTCTCTCTCTCTCTCTCTCTCTCTCTCTCTCTCTCTCATACAATAATAGGTCTACTGTGGTAACATATTGGCGTATCAATTACACATATTGCAAGCAGAACAAACAACGAACAAACAATATTTTTTTTTGATTATTATTACTTCTCTCGTAGTTTACTTCCTTGCTTCCTTTCCTCACTGGGCTATTTTTTCCTGTTGGAGGAATTGGGCTTATAGCATCCAGCTTCTCTAACTAGGGTTCTAGTTTTGCTAATAATAATAATGATAATAATCGGAGTCTCTCTCTCTCTCTCTCTCTCTCTCTCTCTCTCTCTCTCTCTCTCACTCTCTCAACAAGCGCTTTGTATTACAACGTGTGCTCCCATGTATAGAAGTTTTAAGTACAGCTATTCATGGGTCAGAATGATATTGTAATTGTGCGATCTATGAAATAATTTATAGGGGTCCTATTTGCCTGTATTTCAGGGGGGGGGGGGCGTGTTATTCTTAACAAAGTCAAAGTCAAAGTCAAAATCTTTATTTCCATTATTACAATGGTTATTCTTTTGTTAAAACAAAAAACTATATATTAAAACAATAAGTTATATATAAGTTCCATTTCTAATGTATAGCTTTACATAAAAGATACATAATACTTAAAATATAAAATAGTATTACTTTAAAAACCTATACACACTGAGAGGGTGTAATTTGCTCTTTCAGATTAAAATTTTCAATAAATTAGTATCATTCATAAATTAAGGAAAATAGTGACTTCAATCAGATGAACATAAAATTTCATAAAATTAAAAACTCATAAAACATCGGTGATAAAAATGGATAGAAAAAAATAAATCTATCTTATTCACAGTGTTTGTTTAAAAGATAATCTTTAAGTTTCCTTTTAAAAATGTTAGCACTTGAACAGTCCCTAAGATTTTGAGGTAGCTTGTTCCAGGCTGATGGGCTCCTTATTACCATAGAGCGTGATCCGAAGTCAGTTCGGTATCTTTGTATATATAAGTTATCATTTTGCCTAGTTGAGGCATCCCTGCAATTACCGACATTTAAAAAATCATATAACCAGCTTGGGTATTCCTTTTTTAAAACTTTAAAAACAAAAACACAAATTTCATAAATATATTGATTTCTTAATTTTAACCATTGTAGTTGTTTGAGGACTGGGGTGATGTGATCATATTTTCCAACCCCCCCTACCGCGACCCGAGCAGCAAAATTTACAAGTTTCTGGGCTTTTTCTAAGTATACGTCGTTAGTCCCTCCCAGATTTTAATACAATAACTTACTATACTTAATGCTAGGCTTTGAACTATTATTATTCTAGTCGAGTTATCAAAATGATCTTTTATTCTATTAATATACATCAAGATACCGCTCACTTTTCTACTTATTTCATCAATGTGATGATTAAATGTCATACATTTGTCCATATACAAACCTAGATTTTCTACATAATTGCTAGTCTTTACCTCTTCACCATCGCATCTAATTGTTATATTATTGTCAATCTTGCTCATGTATTGTGAAGTACCTATAAACATGCATTGCGTTTTACTGGCATTCATTAGCAATCCTTTCCTTAAGAAGTATTTTTTTATTTCTAATAAAATAAATTCTGCCCTTTCAATTAACTCCTCCAAGTTTTCTAGCGAACCAGAGAGCAAAACTTGGGAGTCATCCGCATACTGAATTAACAGGAGGCAGTGATGGCCGGTGTGAGAGAAATAGGTTTCACAGCTCACATCCTGCCTATTGTGTAAATGTCAACAAAACTTAGTGCTAATTGATATGGGGTGGTAGGGGGGAAAGACACGGGGTAGGGGACAGACAAGCTTGGAGAA
>NW_027171819.1:110000-120311 GCF_036898095.1 Palaemon carinicauda | reverse complement strand
CATGAACAAAGTAGTCCCACTTGGGCGGACCTCATAGTTTCTAAACAAAATATTATATATTTCTGAGTAAAAGACTAAGTTGACCGTTATCTGTAGAAGGGGAGAGCCAGGATTCTTTTGTGTCGGACGGAAATATGGGGGTTCTTTGGAAGTTCTTGTTTTAAACGTCTGAATTTGATGCGAGATATCCGCTTAGATGTCTTAGGAAAGCGATTGTGTGTTTTCTGAATTATTTGAGGAAGATTTTCATATTGTATTTGGGTTTTTTTATTATTATTATTATTATTGTTATTATTATTATTATTAATATCATTATTATTATTATTATTATTATTATTATTATTATTATTATTATTATTATTATTATTATTATTATTTTCTATTTATTTATCATTATTATTATTTTCTATTTATTTATCATTATTATACATTTTATATATTAATATCAATATTTTTATTGTTATTATTTTAATTTTGAAATAAGAATTACCGTAAATTGTTTAACAGTAATAAAACATCTTCATTTAAATTGAACATATTCATATCGTTCACCTAAACACATAATTTTTGAATACAACATATATTACTTGCATTTAAGTTTATCATTTTAAAATACCCCAAATTAAGCTATTCCTACATCTGGATTCCAGACCTCGAGTTTAATGGTCATAGGTGTAATAATCTTTAATGGTTTCAGAATTATGTTTAAGGCTGCATTGAAGAACTGCATTAAAAAGCACATAGAGAGAGAGAGAGAGAGAGAGAGAGAGAGAGAGAGAGAGAGAGAGAGAGAGAGAGAGAGGGGGGGCACTTAATGAGTCCGTGTTCTTGTGCGTGTCCATGCACCTGTGCGTCTTCACGAATACATGGTTGTCCTTTGTGTCTGGGTACTTTTGTCTATGTGTCTATGTACGTCTTTTACGTCCACCAACATCATCATTCTCCTCTCCTCTAGTTTATGAAGTAAATCTCTCTCTCTCTCTCTCTCTCTCTCTCTCTCTCTCTCTCTCTCTCTCTCTCTCTCTCTCTCTCTCTCTCTTTTTATATATAAATATATATATATATATATATATATATATATATATATATATATATATTATATATATATATATATATATATATATATATATATATATATATATATATATATATATTTATATATATATATATATATATATATATATATATATATAAATATATATATATATATATATATATATATATATATATATATATATATATATATATATATATATATATATATATATATATATATTTAGTGTATATATATCCCGTAATTGAAGATAGATTTTTTATATTTATTTTATAACTATATATGCATGTATAACTTTAACCTGATATTTCTTATCAATGTTCGTAGTATATATTCCAAAATATGTTATGCATACGTACTCTGTCAAATCTTTTATAAATTAGAGTATATTATTTTATTTAACTATTTCTTTTGTGCATTTTGGAGATGTATAGCCTGCTCGTAATGTGGGTCTTACTCATGTAGGATTAAGTATATGTATATAAATTGCATAGGCATAACATCATTCATTTAGTAGTATTTTTATTCAGTTCTGCATATGTAGATTTATGTCATTTTATTTTTTCAAATAGTTTCTTATGAACGCTTATGTAATCTTGTAGGAATGAATATGACACACACGATGTATAATATGCTAGGAGTTACATTATGTTTCCACATGGTTGTAAGATGTATGAAGGTTCTCGACTAAACCTACTCTTTTTTTTTTTTTTTTTTTTTTTTTTTTTGGTTACGAGAGTAGGTAGGATGAGTTAGCTAAGAGGGTTGCCTTCCACAGGTGACAATAGAACCATACTTCCTACTGCAAAGCTGACAACACTGGCAGTGCTAGAGCTCAACCAGACCTCATGTATAGACACCGAGAATGTTTTGCTTAAATCAACTGGAAATTTCCGCAATAAAGTAAAATGCATATGAGGACCTGACATTGCTTTGGAGAAAGAGAGATCCAGCCTGACATTCGGAAAGAATCAACGTCTTACAATCCTCTCACCAGCATCTTTCATCCATCCATAGTGTTTCCCTCCAATGTATATAGTGCTTTCAAACACTGGTATACTTTGTGATTTTATTTGAAAGAATTGAATTGAATTTATGCAGAGTAATTTATTTTTTTCAGTGCATTTTTTTTTTTTGATTATCCGTTCTGTAACCTTGTGTGAGCCCAAAGGTCTTAGAAGTAACAGTTACATATATGTAAAGGTGTAATTATTGTTTATTTTTTATAGTGTTAAATAGTATTTTCTCATTAATTTTCAAAATTTAAAACTTTTATATAATGGTTTCCAGTGAAGCAAGTGATTGTATAGTTCTTCAGATGTCATTTTGTAAGAAGTCTAATGCGTAGTTCATATTTAAATTTATAGTGATTTATTTTCTATATTAATTTTAAATTACTAATTTTAAAGAACACACACACACATATATATATATATATATATATATATATATATATATATATATATATTATATATATATATATATATATATATATATATATATATATATATATTGAAATTTGTATTATTTCCATCACCAGTAATTAATCAAGTGACTTGCTCGTAACCCTGACTTAGTACCGAAGTAAGATGTTGATTTAGGATTAGTTCCTATCAAAAGTAAAGTAATGACCCGCTTTTGTTTTGATTGTAACGTAAAGAGACCTTTAGATATTTAGTCTTCATTTATATTAACGTTTGGTAGTTGCCTAATATTTTTAGAGCTCGGAGTTTACGTAATTCCCTAGTGGTTATACATATTTTTTTTTCTGGTGCCCAGACCCTAGGATTAAATATTGGTGATAGGAAGGCTGTGTTTGAATAAAGGTTTGACCAGTTTACTGTTGATTGGATTTCATGTATTGATAGTATATATATATATATATATATATATATATATATATATATATATATATATATATATATATATATATTTATTTATTTTTTTTTTGAGATGTATAATCTTTTGTAAGAATAAGATGACTCAACTGAACGTACAGGAGTTTTTGGAAAACTCAATTGTTCAGGAATTGTTGGAAGCTAATGTAACACAAGCTCAGTGGATCGCTAATTTAATGGCATGTGGTGGCAATGCTACTAGTGGAATGGTTAAAGCCCCACTCAAGAGAACTTCTGGAAAAGGCTGAAATAGAATTATTAGTGAAGCAAGAACCAGATGACGCAAAAAACTGAAAGAATGAAAGCAGAAATGAATGAAGGGGCTAAGATTAAAGAAATTGCAGAAAAAAAAAGAAAAAAAAAGAATTTGAATAAGTTGAAGATGATACCGGAACGGGAGGGACGGGAAGAAAGACAGAGATTTGTCAAGAGGAATTACAAGACATGCAACGGAAATGGAGGAAAGAGGGATAGAGCAGAGTCAAGAAAAATCGCAAGACGGGAAGAAAGAGAGAGAGAGATACAAGACAGAGAAACTACAAGTCAATAACTCTCAAGCGGTAGTATCTGGATAGTGCCCTAGTCAACATACTACCTATGTCAATTTTATTATGTCAGTGTAATATTCGTCTGTCTTTTTCTCTATAGGTTTCATTATTCTTCCATTTTTCTATACGTTTCATTTATTTCCTTAACTTCTCTCACACGGGAATTACTTGTCATAAATAACTCGAGAAAATGCAAAGAGAAGTCTTATTTTTCTTAAAAGAAAACCCTAAGCAAGTCTTGCCTTCCAGAATAAAAAAAAAAAGAAAAAAAAAAAATTCTTACATGGTAGTAGGAATGAACCCAAGAAAAGTCTTACCTATTAAAAGAAGACTTGAATAAAAGACTTATCTCTCTTAGAGAGGACCTGCAGAACTACAAGATAAACTTAAAGGCAAAAGAAAGTTCCAACCACTTTCAGGGACATCAGGAAAAAATAAATCTTATTCGTCACTGGATATCAAATGAGTCCCTGCATTTCTTCTTCTTCTTCTTCTTCTTCTTCTTCTTCTTCTTCTTCTTCTTCTTTATGAGTATGCAAAAATTATGTGATTGACACATTTACAGTTATTGGATCAAATAGAGGTGAAGGGGTGGGGGGGGGGGGGGGTTGGATAGTAGTTCACGGGGAGGGTTGAATTATGTGTGTGGGATTTTGGGGTTATGATTTCATTGGTACTTTGGGATGAAGAATTTGTGTTTAAATCAAGGAGTAAAATATTGCAGGTGATGACTCGGAACCTGGAACTGCTGCAAGAAGAGTCAGACAGGGATGTTCCCTCTCACTAATTCTGTTCAAGATTTAAGCATAATCAATGATGGAAGAGTCACTAGAATGTCTGAAAGTTGTCATTAAAGTGGGAGGCGAAATAGTGATAGCTATAAATAACATAAATAATATAAAATGAGAAGAGAAATATTGAATGAAAATGAATACATCTAGGACCGAAGAAATGATAATTGCAAGAAGACATAGAACTCAAATAAAGATACAGACAAGAGAAGGAGCTGTGGAGGAAGTCAGTGATTTAAAGCATTTGGGAAGCATAATAACACGAGAAGGTTACTGCAGTTGAGATGAAGAGCAGAATAACTTAAGGTAAGGAACCTTGAGAGAGAGAGAGAGAGAGAGAGAGAGAGAGAGAGAGAGAGAGAGAGAGAGAGAGAAAGAGAAGAGAGAGAGAGAGAGAGAGAGAGAGAGAGAGATGAACAGATAAATTGTAAATGATACTAGAGAAAAGATTTGTAAACTTTTTTATATAAAGTGTAACACTGTAAAGTCTCTGAAATAAGGACCATAAAAGCATCAGAAATAAAAACAACTGGAATGTGGATGTGGAAGGGGATGTTGAAAATAAGTTTGAGAAGTGATAAAAATAATTGGAGATGGAGAGCAGAGAGGAAAAAAAAATAGATAAGACACATATGAAGAGCAGATGGGTTACAGAAGGGACGAACACCTATAGGAAAGAAAATGAAGTCAATGCTAATTGACTTGGAGGGAGGGAAAAGGCACAAGTGCTAAAAGAGTTGGCCAGGGATATATATTTATGGAGGGCATGTAATGCATAAAAGGACCTCACTTCGGAAAGAACACTATTTTTTCCTCTAAAATATAGTAAAGTGTGCTATGTAAGATGGTTACGCCTATCAAGTTTATGTTATATTTTGTATAAAGCAATCAATTTTTTTTTTTATGTACCAGTTTTTGTGTAACTTTTTATCTGACTCTTTATTATATCCACTGATATTTAGCGGACTATGTCATTCGTTGATTTTTCTACACTATAGGGCTAGGTTCTGACCAGATGGCACATGAGTTTATATTAGCAGGTCATCAGAGCGAGTAAATAGTATTTCCATATAATGTTACATGGTAATGTAGTGATATATTGGCCCTATAACATATATCAGTATAAATATCATTTTAAGTCATTCTCTCTCTCTCTCTCTCTCTCTCTCTCTCTCTCTCTCCTCTCTCTCTCTCTCTCTCTCTCTCTTTCTCTCTCTCTCTCTCTCTCTCTCTCTCTCTCTCTCTCTCTCTCTCTCTCTCTCTCTCTCTCTCTCTCTCTCTCTCATTATGTCTATATTAATTTCCAGTGATTCTGGTAATAGATTTGTATATCTTTTTTATATGAATGTCTGTATATGCATATAAGCACACACATGTATGTATGTTGTGGAGGATTATTTTTATTTTATTTTCTTGTTTATTTTCTTTGCCAAATCCAGAGAGAGAGAGAGAGAGAGAGAGAGAGAGGAGGAGAGAGAGAGAGAGAGAGAGAGAGAGAGAGAGAATTTCATTTGCTTTAGTTTTGCTAGATCGCGCGAGAGTGTGTGTTTGTGTGTGTGTATGTGTGTATTTAGCGAATGACTGTTTGTAGTGGGAAAGACTGTTGGTACAAATGAGATTGTTTGTTTATGTTTTTAGTTAGGTTATAACAGTGGTGAATGTTCCGGAGCGAATGCTTTTTTTGATTGACTGCTGATAGAGGCGGTTATGTGTGTGATTGCTGGATTTACTATTATTCTTTATTACCAGCAAGGAAGTGATTATTTATATTCTAAGTAAGTAGAGTTTTGTTTATCTTTGCTTGTCGTGATCGTGAATGATAGGAACAATTTATTATTTATCTTTGATTATAGTGTGATAGTTCAGTTAGTTAGGAGTGTTCATGAGTGTTTTTCTTTTTTATTTTGGCAGGCCATGATTCCTCCTTTGGAGAGGCTAACTCGTTTGGAGAGCGATTTTAGAAAGTAGATTTATTGATTGGTGACGAATTGGCTTGTAATAAGGAATTTGATACGACTTACTCTGATTTGTACAATTGTTGATGACCCGGACCGAATCCTATCCAGATTGCTGTTGATGATGATGATGATGATGGTGGTGCTAATAATAACCACGACCCCAATCAGGGAAGTAGTTGTGGCGAATTGCCACCCAATGAACTGTTAAACACAGAGTTGTGTGCTGTAAAGACAGTCCGGCTTGTGTGTGGCGACCGTGTTGGTGTCCCATAATATTTATACAAGAAATTCATATATATATTTATTTTTGGTGTTAGTGTGTGGTATAAGTTAAGTTTGTTAGGATTTTTTGCGTTTATTTGAAAGGTATTTATAGTATATTTAGTGTAAAGTTTTTGATGCTGTTGATTTTGGTTGGATTTATTATAGTTTGTAAGAAATATATAGTTTTAAGGTTATATTTTGTTTTTTGTGTCCTTTTGTCTAAGAGTCCAGTTTTAGATAACGTAAGGGGAAAGTATGTGTTGAGGAGACCATTGTCAGTAAGTGTGATTCAAGGGTGTGGGGGTTGTCCTTGCAAACATCCCGCCAAATTATTTTGGCGCCCAACGTGGGGCAGCCGAGGTGGGATTGAAGCTGGACTCTTAGACGAAGGACTGATAGGATAAGATATTAGATATAAGGTTGATGAAAAATGGAGGAGCAATTAAGGGTTTTGAAGGAGGAATTGCGGCTGAGTAAGGAGCGTGAGGAGAGGTTGCTAGTAGAGAATGAGGCGATGCAGAAGGAGCTTAGGAGTTGAAGGGAATTGTAGAGAGAGTGGAAGAATGTGTTGAGATGAGGATGAAAGAGAATGAGGAATGAATGGAGAACCGGTTGGAAGCTATGATGGGGCAAGTCATGGGGATGATGAAAACTATAATGGGTGAAGGTGCAGTCGGAGGAGTGTCCTCAGCTTCGGGTAATGGGTTGATAGTGGATGAGAAGGCTAAGGTTAGTGATAATGGGAAAGGAAGTGATAGTGATAGTAATAGTAGTAGTGATAGTGAGATTGAAGATAAGGGAATAAGGCATAGTAAGGATGAACAGAAATGTGATAGGAATCATGAGAAGAAAGGTAAAGTGATGTGAAGAAAGGGATGAAAAAGTATCAGGCTGATAGCAAGGACGATCGTGAATGGGTGAAAGTGGCGAGTAAGAAAAGGGCTAGGAAGAGTATGATCAAGAATAGGAGTATGACTGTGGAATTAGACTCCTTTATATTCTAGCTAGAAAGTAGGAAACAAGAAGGAAGGTAGCAGTGATGCTAGTAGTGAGAATGAACGTGATGTGTGTAAGACTGTGTTTATGAGAGAGGTACCTCGGTATGAAAGGTTCAATGAGCATAGTAGTAGGGATGTATACGAGTTTTTCAAGGAGTATGAGAGGTATTGTCAGGATAAGTATGGTGATCGTAAAAGAGTTTGGGCTAGGGAGTTAGGAGAATATTTGACTGGGTATTTGTTGACGATGTATGGAGTGATAATGAGTGTAGGTGACGTTGATTATGAAAGTGTGAAAAAGAGAATAATTGAGCAGGTAAAACGTATGAAAGGGAGTGTTAAGTATAAGCGTAAGAATGATTTTGATGAAGCACGGATGAATGCAGGAGAAGCGATATCGATGTATGTGTGTAGGTTGGAAACTTTAGCTAGGAGGAAGTATGGGGATGAAGGTATAAATGAGAATAAGGAGTTAATGAAGAAGTTTTTGGCTACAGTACCTGAGAATGTGTGTGAATTTATTAATTTGAGACACAAGGAGAAAATGAGGTGGACGCAAGAGAGATTGACAAAGGATGATATACTAGAGATAGTTGAGGATTATGAGTTAGATAGATGTATGAAAGAAAGTAAATCTGTGAGTGTAAGCAGTGGAATGGAGGAAAATGTGCCAGAATTTATTAGTTTTAGAGATGCTGTTATGAGAGGACCGATGAGGGTAGCTGATAGTGTAGTAGATAGGAGTGTTAGGGCGAGTAATGTGGGAATACCTGTAAGGACAAATGAAGGGTTTAGGCAAGGGAATCAGGTTTGGAGGGATAGGAGTGCTAGTGTGCAGCGAGGTATGTCAGATAGTCGTGTCCGTAATGAAAAGTGTTATAGGTGTGGAAAGGTAGGTCATAAGAAGAATGAATGTAGATGGGCTCTAGGTGCTTGTTTTGGATGTGGTGAGGTAGTGCATAGAATTAGCGAGTGCAAGAAAGAGAAAGGGATAAAATGTTATCGGTGTAGTATGACTGGGCACATAGCGAGTGGATGTCGGAGTAATCGTACAAATGTAATTTGTGGTAATTGTGGTAAGGATGGTCATTATGCTAGAATGGGCAAGGAGCCGCGGGGTAAGTGTACTGAATGTGGTGTAGATGGGCATGTAGCTAGGGTATGTAGGAAGAAGGGAGGGATATCAGCCAGGATGTTCGGGAAACTAGAGTGTAAGAGGGTTCAGCTGGGTGAGTCCTCCTGTGTGTGTGGAAGGAATAGGATTAATATTTGTGAGAATGGGATGAGTAATTGGTTGGAAATGAACAAGTATGAACCTAGTATGCATGAAAAATTAGGGCGGGAAAATAAACAATTAGTGTTAGTTGAATATAGGAAAAAGAGGCGTTTGAAAGTTTTAAGTGAGGAGAAAGTGCAAGGGAAATTTATAGGTATAGGTAAGAATACGAATAAGTATGACAAGGGTGTAAATGTACAAGTGAGTATGGAGGATAAATGTGTTAATACAGATGATTCATGGCTGAGTATGAATGATACCTATAGTGTGTGTGGCTTTTCCTTAGGTGATGTAAAAGAAAGGATGACGAATGCGAGAGTGAGAGATAGGAGAATGATTAGTAGCATGAATGAATCTTTTGCTAAAGTTGAGAATGTTTTTGATGAAATGGATGAACTGTTTACAGAAATGAGTGTAATTTTAGGGCCAGATGAGAACGAGGTAGATATGATTGTACATGATATATTAGATGATAGGGATTTAGATAGGAATAGTGTTAATGTAGCGAATAATTGTGATAAGGAAGAAGTAGATGAGAGAGTATATGGAGGCCCAGTTACTCGGAGTAGAGGTCCCGTTCCCGACTGCAACTGGGTTATGAAAAAAATAATGTAAGTTTTGTGTGAGTAGGATTTGGCAAAGTAAGGGGGGAGGAATGTGGAGGATTAATTTTTCTATTAGTTTTTTTGTTTTTTTTTCTTTTGCCAAATCCAGAGAGAGAGAGAGAGAGAGAGAGAGAGAGAGAGAGAGAGAGAGAGAGAGAGAGAGAGAGAGACAGACAGAGAGAATTTAATTTGCTTTAGTTTTGCTAGATCACGCGAGAGTGTGTGTTTGTGTGTGTGTATGTGTGTTTGTGTGTCCGCGGTGCACGCTGAAGAACAAGTGGTATTTAGCGAATGATTGTTTGTAGTGGGAAATACTGTTGGTACAAATGATATTGTTTGTTTATGTTTTTAGTTAGGTTACGACAGTGGTGAATGTTTCGGAGCGAATGCTTTTTTTGATTGACTGCTGATAGAGGCGGTTGTGTGTGTGATTGCTGGATTTACTATTATTCTTTATTACCAGCAAGGAAGTGATTATTTATATTCTAAGTAAGTAGAGTTTTGTTTATCTTTGCTTGTCGTGATCGTGAATGATAGGAACAATTTATTATTTATCTTAGATTATAGTGCGATAGTTCAGTTAGTTAGGAGTGTTCATGAGTGTTTTTCTTTTTTATTTTGGCAGGCCGTGATTCCTCCTTTGGAGAGGCTAACTCCTGTGGAGAGCGATTTCAGAAAGTAGATTTATTGATTGGTGACGAATTGGCTTGTAATAAGGAATTTGATACGACTACTCTGATTTGTACAATTGTTGATGACCCGGACCGAATCCAATCCAGATTGCTGTTGATGATGATGATGATGATGGTGGTGCTAATAATAACCACGACCCCAATCAGGGAAGTAGTTGTGGCGAATTGCCACCCAATGAACTGTTAAACACAGAGTTGTGTGCCGTAAAGACAGTCCGGCTTGTGTG
>NW_027171819.1:75000-105000 GCF_036898095.1 Palaemon carinicauda | reverse complement strand
ATCATGACAATTTGATTGAGACAAGAAACTGAATATATTGATAAATTATTATATCACATTATATTTTCTGTCTGGCAAATACCTTTACCTTCGGAATTCACAGATCCCTACTGTCGGCCGTTGACCCAATTCCTATATTGCCATTATATGGAAGAGGAATATATTACCATGTTAATTTTGTTTCGTTTGGTTTACATTTATAAGGGATCTTAAAGTATTTTCATTTGCCAGTACCTAATGTATTCTCAGTTGGAATTATGATAGTAACTGTTCAAATAAAAAAAAAAATAATAATAAGAAAGGTGATGGATGTTACCTGCCTCGTGATCACAGTAACTGCCAAGAGGCAGAGATGCCACAAATTGATATAAGTAAAATCAGTGATCTGATTAGCAGTAGACTGAAGTCGTATTTACGTGGGAAACTAGATAACTTTTTATATCTGGCTTATATTCAAAAGTTCTTACATCTAATTGGAGGCAAAAAACAATTTGCTTACTTGGAAGAAGGATCACTTCATATTGAAATGAGCAGGTCAATTCTGTGCCGATTAGAAATCAATAAAGATCAAGGAGACTCTTCACACGATGGTGCCAGTATAGTGAAGACATGCTTCTTACGAGCAGAAATATTTATGTATGGGAATTAAACTGGCTCTAGTGAAGAGAGCCTGATATTATTCTCTCTCTCTCTCTCTCTCTCTCTCTCTCTCTCTCTCTCTCTCTCTCTCTCTCTCTCTCTCTCTCTCTCTCTCTCTCTCTCTCTCTCTCTGGTCAATTAATCTATTGTGCAATCGGTGGAACAGTACGAGTTCTACTAATGGAGTGATCTGGTTATATTTTCTCTAAAAAGCAGCACTGTGGTCTTCTAGGAATCAGTGGAAATGAAGCCCCTCAAAAAAATAGCTTTCTTTGTTGCTGTGAAATGAAATAGAGGTAGAGAAAATTGTTTTTATACTGGACATATTCTGTTTTCAAAATTATACACTGTTCAATGACTATCACTAACTGCCTGCATTGTCCATTTTATGAGCGATCTACAGATTCTCATTTAACATTAAAAATATAAAACATTTAGGTAAATAACTACTGCAGATAATAAAGATTCTTATATTAACATTCATATTGATATTTTTTTTTAGAATATCCAACAGATTAAGAAAATCTTCACATAACCAAAATACTTCTTCAATTCTATGGGAAAAACTATTTTTATTTAAAACCTTTTTTTTTCTATTTCTCCCAACAGATAATTTAATCAAAGAACATAAATATTCTATATAATTACGTAAAAAGTACAGGAAGTAGAAGCAATATCTACATTCTATTGCAATGGAATATATGTTTCTATTCGGTCGAAACTTGGAGGAAATAGCTACACTTCTATATATTGAACCACCGAAATTCATAACATGTATTAATTGTTACAAGGATTTTGACAGGCCGAGAGAAGGTTGCGACTCAAAGACAGTATGAAGGCAACTGAGTGAGTTTATTATAGAACAGTCTCCTTTATATACAAGAGCTCAAAGCAACAAGAAATTTCATGTTCAAACATGGACACCGTTACAGATGAGAAAAGCAGAAATGTTTATTCTGGTTCTTTTTAGTACGAGGGGAGAGCAAAGACACAAGCATAATATATACACTAAATGAACTCTGTACGATCGAATGACACATGGTTGGTACATGGCGCCCCCTTAAAAATGACATATTGTACATGTTAAATAGGGCACCCTGATCTAGAGAGGCGAACTGTAAGCGGGTCATCTGGCAGCAGATAAGCAGGTTTTAGACGATCAATGGAGACCCAGTCTTCTTTGCCACGAATGTTTAGTAGGAATGCTTTCAGACTGCATTGGATCACAAGGAAAGGACCCGTGTAATGGGGCATTAGCGGTGGCTAGCAAGTGTCATTGTGCAGGAAGACATGCGTTGCAGAGTGCAAGTCTTTTGTTATTTGATGCTTCATTGGGGGATTGTAAGTCTGGTGGCAAAGAGGTAAATTTTCCTCGACATGATGTATGCACTGGAGATTGTCGGAGGATGTTGTAGAAGGAAAAAAATTCGGCAGGGACGACCAATGGGTTGCCATACATCATTTCAGCTGCCAAGACGTCGAGGGCGTCTTTAGGAGCGGTCCTTAGTACCATGAGGACCCAGGGAAGCTGAGTAAACCAGTTGCAATCCTTGCAGTGGGACATCAAAGCTGCTTCGAGGGCGCGATGAAAACGTTCAACCATTCCATTGGCAGCAGGGTTTTAGGTCGTTGTCTGATGTTGGGTGATGCCCAGGAGATTCCTAATGATGTCCACAATTGAGAGGTGAAAGTGGTACCCCTGTCATAAGTAATATGCTCAAGGATGCCAAATATTTCGATCCATCCTGAGAGTAAAGCAGATGTAAATGAGGCGGACGCTGCAGTTTCCATGGGAATGTCTTCAGGCCAACGAGTGGAGCGGTTGATGACGGTAAACAGGTAATGATGTCCTTGTGATGTGGGTAGGGGGCCTACAACGTCGATGTGAATGTGTGTGAAACGACGCTGAGGTTGAGGAAAGGTGACCACTCCTGAATCCGTGTGTCGATGTACTTTGGAAGTTTGGCAAGAAGTACAGGCGCGGACCCAATCCTTAGCATCCTAAGGAATGCCGTGCCAAATGAACTTTGCCTTCAGCAGCTGTGAAGTAGAACAGCACGAGGGATGGGAAAAGCCGTGAATGAAATCAAACACCTGCCGGCTCATGGGAGCTGGAAGCCAAGGTCGCAGTCTACCAGTACTGATGTCAAAGAGGAAGGTGTGGTTGGAGTCTTTGATGGGGAAGTCATCACAACGGAGGGACGTGCAGGATGTCCTACATGCTTGATACTCTGGATACTGTTGTTAGGCTTCAGCCAGGGCGTTTCAGTCCAACGTGTTTCTTGATAGGGCATCCACAACGAGAATCATTTTCCCATGGACGTATTGAAGGGTGCAATTGTATTCAGCCAAGGCGGAAAGATGTTGGCGTTGCCGGGCGGACCAGGCGTTCGACTGTCGATTGAAGGCGTGCACCAGAGGCTTGTATTATGTGTTAATGACGAAGGGCGTACCTTCTAAGAAATGACGAAAGGGACGGACAGCCAAGTGTATCGCCAGCAATTCGCGATCGAAGGTAGAATAACCCGATTCTCACTTGGACAGTTTTCTGTTGAAGAAGGAGCGGGAAGACCCGTTGACCACCTGTTCGAGTACTGCACCAATAGCGACGTCGCTGGCATTGGAGGAGAGAAGGAACGGGGCATGTGGTATAGGAAAAGTGAGAGCCGCAGCAGTTGATAGGGCCTTCTTTGCATTGCAAAAGGCCGCTTCTTGAAGGGGACCCCATTTCAGGTCCTTTGGCTTCCCCTTCTGGGAGACGTAGAGGGGAGCAAGAGTGGCGGCAATGGCTGGCAGAAAACCGTGATAATAGTTGATAATGCCCTAGAATTCCTGCAGAGCTTTGACATCGAGGGCGTCGGGAAGTCCTGAACGGCTGCTAACTTCTCAGGCAGGGGAAGGACTCCTTCAGGAGTGATGCGGTACCCTAAGAACAACACTTCGTTGGCGCCAAAGGTACACTTGTCATACCAGACTACAAGGCCGTATTGTTGCAGGCGGTGGAGCACGATGCACAGGTGACAGAGGTGTTCCTCGTTTGAGGAGGAGAACACAAGCGTGTCGTCAACATAACATACACAGGAAGGGAGGTCCCCTAAGATGCCATCCATGAGACGTGGAAATGTGGCCCCAGCAGTATGAAGGTCAAAATAGGAGTAATTGAAGGTGTATGTACCAAACTGTGTGGTGATGGCAGTCTTTGGGAAGTCTTCTGGGTTCATACGCACCTGATAATACCCCTTCAGGAGGTCGAGCGTAGAAAAAAACTTCGCTTTATGCAGGTAGGAGGTCACGTCGGCATTGTTTTGGAGGGGGTAGTGATCCGGTTCTGTTTGCATATGACGACCATAGGCTGGAGGTCTTTTGGCAAAGGCCCCTTTCCTCCATTTCGGTGAACGTCTGTTTGGCGGCTGCCAATCGTTCCAGTGCCAGACTTCTAAATTTTGCTTAGACTGGGGGTCCCGTCATCTTGATATGGTGATAGATACCGTGCTTAGCAGGAACCGTGGGTGTTTGGCGAAGTTCTGGGTGGAAAACTTCCGAATACGACGTGAGGAGATGGGCGAAGCAATCCGTGGGTGCGCTGATGTGGAGAGCGATGCTGGAGGGGGTGGGTTGAAGAGGTGTCGACAAGTATGAGTCTGCGTTGACCAATCGTTGATGGGCGATGTCGACCAGGAGGTGGAAATGAGAGAGGAAATCTGCACCAAGGATTGGCAATGTGACGTTAGCAACGAGAAACTTCCATTTAAATTTACCATTTCTGAACGATAATGTGAGGTTCTTGTAACCGTAGGTGGATATTGCAGATCCATTGGCAACTACCATGCAGACGTAGGCAGACGTAAACAGACCACTCCATGTCCTGAAGAGTTCCTTTGGCAAAAGAGAACGACAACCACCTGTGTCTACCAAAAATCGCACACCCGTTCCTGTATCATGTAAAAAGAAAAGATTAGAAACACGGGAGGCCACCGTCATGAGCGATGGTCTACACAAACGTTTTTTGTCCACTGACAATCCTTGGCATATTTCTTTGCGGTTGCCTTGAATCTGAATGGTAGTAGCAAAACTGCGGCGGATGGGTGGTAGTAAGAGGCTGTAGAAGTCGTTGGTTGGGGCGCTGTAGTGGTTTGCGGACTGTGGCCAGAGGTAGCACCCGAACTGCCTAGTGTCTGAATGCCGACCACAACCCGACGTTCACTACACAACAAATATACAATGGTGTAATACCCAAAAAAACTAAGTAACAGGTCAGGAGAACGGAGCTCTGGGCACCATCCCTTGATTTATACTGGGCAAGGGGACCCAGCTTGAACCTTGTTATTTATAATACCTTTCCTTCTCTTGCCTTTGGCTTGCTGATTATAAGTAAAGGTATAATAACATTAGGTGAATGGTAATATTATAATTATTAAAGAAACAGACTGTGGGAGGAAAGAATTATGATAAATTACTGTATTTAAGAGATCGTAAAAAACAGTGGCTGGGGAAAAGAAGCCGTGGTGTGAGGTTTTCTGAAATTAAATGCTGTATACATAAAACACAAGAAAATAATATTTATTTTTGAAACAACTGTTAAGGTTGTGTTAGCATGGACCCATCAATCAAAATAGAAAATTAAAGGCAAAATTAGCATTCCTTTGCGTCAAACTTCAGCATCCGGGTAATAAGATAAACAAATTAACCCTGGATAGGTACGCTCCTCGGACACCCCTTTAAGGGTATACTCGGACGCGCACGACCCTGACGCCAAAAAAAATTCTTGAAAAATCAGTTTTTGCAGTAACCTCCTTTTTTCTTTTGCCAAAAAAAACTTCAATGAATGCTTAAAACAACTGTAAAGATAAATACTACTCATCTGCAGAAAAACTATTTATTATAAATATTTTTAAAAATTTAGTAGAAAAAAAGACCTTACATAAAAATTCATAAAAAAAGTTTATACATATATACACAAATCCTTTTAGGAATTGATTCTTGAATGTTTAGGACACATCTTGATGTATTTTGAATGAAGTCAGACCCATGGAGGTGAAGATCTGAAATGAGAAAAAAAGGGTAACTCTTTTTGGCCAAAAATAATTGTCCAAATTTCATGAATTTTTTTGGGTACCCAAATGAAATAGGAAGTGGCTAATTTTTTTAGGGAATAAACATATGTTATCCTAAAATAGAAATATGTAAAAAAATCTTCATTATTTTGTAAATTACATTTTTATCAGGGGCCATATCTAAAGGTAATTTTTTGAATACTTAGAAATTTCGTAAAAAAAAAATACATAAATTTAATATATAATATGATATTTATGCAGGTAAAAATATACCAAAATATCACAAATTCTATAGGGAACAAGAATATATATAGATAGGGCAACTTACGCTTCGGATATGTCCAAAAAATGGACGCCAACCACACTGACTCAGTCTCCCTAATCGGCCACTTGAAATGTAGGAAGGGTATGTCAATTTCAAGGTGTTATATACTAATCTAATTATTCTTGGATATACATAAAAATTGTATGGTGGGTAGCTGGATAATTGTCGATTATTTTACGACTATAAAATTAAAATTCTGACCCAAAAAATTTTTTTTGAAGGGAAATAAAATCGAAAAAAAAAATGTAAAACAGTATAATATTTTAGCTAAAAAAATTTGATGATATTCAATCAAAAAAGAAGTAAACAAAATTTTCCGACAAATAAACATCTAGAGGAATCATTACTCTGTGATAGTTCCTTAGTACGTAGTAATTTTGAAAGAAATGGGAAAAAACGAAAAAGTGGCAATCATAGGAAAATCGAACACATACCTATATATACGCCATATCTGGCTAAAAATAAAGATAGGCATGGGTAGCCAGATCATCTAGAAACACTTTCTAACACTATAAAAATACAAGTTTTGCGACACTACTTGCCAATTCCTTACGGTAACATGACTAAGCAAAAAAATGCAAAACAAATAAAAATGGGCACTTGCGGAAAAATGGCTAAAATTCTGATATACGGCATTTCAGAAAATAAAATTCAGCCACGTGCTAGGCAAACCATCAAGGCACATTTTCCGACAAATAAACATCTAAATGTATCATTACTCTGTGATAGTTCCTTAGTACGTAGTAATTTTGAAAGAAATGGGAAAAAACGAAAAAATGGCAATCACAGGAAAATCGAACACATACCTATATATACGCCATATCTGGCTAAAAAAAAAGATAGGCATGGGTAGCCAGATGATCTGGAAAAACTTTCCAACACTACAAAATTATAAGTTTTGCAACACTACTTGCCAATTCCTTACGGTAACATGACTAAGCAAAAAAATGCAAAACAAATAAAAAGGGGCACTCGCGGAAAAATGGCTAAAATTCTAATATACGGCATTTCAGAAAATAGAATTCAGCCACGTGCTAGGCAAACCATCAAGGCACATTTTCCGACAAATAAACATCTAAATGAATCATTACTCTGTGATTGTTCCTTAGTACGTAGTAATTTTGAAAGAAATGGGAAAAAACGAAAAAATGGCAATCACAGCAAAATCGAACACATACCTATATATACGCCATATCTGGCTAAAAAAAAAAGATAGGCATGGGTAGCCAGATGATCTGGAAAAACTTTCCAGCACTATAAAATTATAAGTTTTGCAACACTACTTGCCAATTCCTTACGGTAACATGACTAAGCAAAAAAATGCAAAACAAATAAAAAGGGGCACTCGCGGAAAAATGGCCATTCTAATAGACGGCATTTCAGAAAAAAAAAAATTCAGCCACGTGCTAGGCAAACCATTAAGGCACATTTTCCGACAAATAAACATATAAATTAATCATTACTCTGTGATAGTTCCTTAGTACGTAGTAATTTTGAAAGAAATGGGATAAAACGAAAAAATGGCAATCACAGGAAAATCGAACACATACCTATATATACGCCATATCTGGCTAAAAAAAAGATAGGCATGGGTAGCCAGATCATCTAGAAACACTTTCCAACACTATAAAAATATAAGTTTTTCGACACTTCTTGCCAATTCCTTACGGTAACATGACTAAGTAAAAAAATTAAAAACAAATAAAAAGGGGCACTCGCGGAAAAATGGCCAACATTTTATTATACGCATTTCCGAAAAAAAAATTTCAGCCACGTGCTAGGCAAACCATCAAGGCACATTTTCCGACAAATAAACATCTAAATGAATCATTACTCTGTGATAGTTCCTTAGTACGTAGTAATTTTGAAAGAAATGGGAAAAAACGAAAAAATGGCAATCACAGGAAAATCGAACACATACCTATATATACGCTATATCTGGCTAAAAGAAAATAGGCATGGGTAGCCAGATCATCTAGAAACACTTTTCAACACTATAAAAATATAAGTTTTGCGACACTACTTGTCAATTCCTTACGGTAACATGACTAAGCAAAAAAATGCAAAACAAATAAAAAGGGGCACTCGCGGAAAAATGCCCAACATTTTAATATACGGCATCTCAGATAAAAAAAAGGCATGCACGTGTTAGCCCAACCATCAAGGCACACTTTCTAACACATAAACATAAAAAAAAATCAATAATATACGGCAATTCCGTACTACGTAGTATATTTTTACAAATACTGAAAAAAAAACAGAAATTGTCAACCGCAGTTAAATACCTAATATACCAATAACTACGTCGTATCTGAGAAAAACAAAGTCACGCATGGGTAGCCAGATCATCTAGACAAACTTTCCAACACTAAAAAAGCAAAAGTTTTACGACACTATTTGGCAATATCTTACGGAAAAATGACTTGTCAAAAAAATGAAAAAAAAATGAAAAAGGGGCACTCGCGGTAAAATGCCCAACATTCTAATATACGGCATCTCAGATAAAAAAAAGACATGCACGTGTTAGCCCAACCATCAAGGCACACTTTCTGACACATAAACATGAAAAAAAAATCAATAATATACGGCAATTCCTTACTACGTAGTAAATTTTTACAAATATTGAAAAAAACAGAAAATGGCAACCGCAGTTAAATACCCAATATACCAATAACTACGTCGTATCTGACAAAAACAAAGTCACGCATGGGTAGCCAGATCATCTAGACACACTTTCCAACACTAAAAAAGCAAAAGTTTTACGACACTATTTGGCAATATCTTACGGAAAAATGACTTGGCAAAAAATTGAAAAAAAATGAAAAAGGGGCACTTGCAGTAAAATGGTCCTCGTGGTGATGAACGACATTTTAACTAAAAAAAAAATCATGCACATGGTAGCCAAACAATCCACCAAGACTTTCCACAACTGATAACCTATACAAGTTGCACCATTCTACGACAATATCATAATACGTAATAACTTTGATAATTATGCAAATTACCTTAAAAGGGTAAACTCCGTCGCGCTCGACCCCGACGCGTCTCAGAAATCTGGGAAGGAGTACAGCTACAGCAATGCACATCTAGACACTACTAGAGCGTGTAGGCGAGACACCTACTGCAGGTCGATCACCCACAAATTCAGTCACGGGGGTGAGTCACGTGAGAAAAACCTCTTTTTTTTTGACGCTCGGGGTCGCGGACGACCCACCGTACCGTTCCAGGGTTAATCAAACCAGATTTCCACTGGTGGGGCACTCATAAGTGTTCTTATACAGTTCAAGTATAACCAGGGGCACTTCTAACCGTGTATTTATTTGGACAAGTACCAGTATGCCATCTCAATAGTTCCAGTTAACTATAAATGTTTATGACACCTAAACGTTTGACTGTCTCCACAAAAAGACGGTTTTATGATCCCTTACGTTCACTTGGTTCTGGGGCAGACATTTAAAAAACTGTCCATCACTAAGTTTCAGTATGGAATCACCTTTTGTGATCTGGTGATGTGGAGTAGCAATATCTTGATCCTTGTTGATGAAATCTTGGATTCGCAAGGTTTTCAGGTGTCGAAGATCTTTTTCAACTGAACTGAGAATACTGAAGAAGGGCTTTGCCTGATGTCAAAACTCCTCTAATGACAGCAACTTCTAGCTGAGCATTGAAAATTTAGTTCAGTTGCCTCTCTAAAAAAAAAAAAAAAAAACCTACAGGGAGTAGGGCGTGCTGCAAAAACAAATGTAGTTAGATATTTGGTAGGAACAAAAAATATTACAATACCCCTTAAAAATATAAATAATGCTTCTATTCATGACTTTCTGTTATAAAAATAAATGAATTTGTTGCTGGCAAAATATGTAAACCTATTTAACCCTGGATAGGTACGATGGGTCGTTTGCGACCCCGAGCGTCAAAAAAAAACAGGTTTTTCTCACGTGACTCACCCCCGTGACTGAATTTGTGGGTGATCGACCTGCAGGAGGTGTCTCCCCTACACGCTCTAGTAGTGTCCAGATGTGCATTGCTGTAGCTGTACTCCTTCCCCGATTTCTGAGACGCGTCGGGGTCGAGCGCGACCGAGTTTACCCTTCTAAGGTAGTTTGCATAATTATCAAAGTTATTACGTATTATGAAATTGTCGTAGAATGGTGCAACTTGTATAGGTTATCAGTTGTGGAAAGTCTTGGTGGATTGTTCGGCTACCATGTGCATGATTTTTTTTTTAGTTAAAATCTCGTTCATCACCACGAGGACCATTTTACCGCGAGTGCCCCTTTTTCATTTTTTTTCATTTTTTTGCCAAGTCATTTTTCCGTAAGATATTGCCAAATAGGGTCGTAAAACTTTTGCTTGTTTAGTATTGGAAAGTGTGTCTAGATGATCTGGCTACCCATGCATGACTTTGTTTCTGTCAGATACGACGTAGTTATTGGTATATTGGGTATTTAACTGCGGTTACCAATTTCTGTTTTTTTTCAATATTTGTAAAAATTACTACGTAGTAAGGAATTGCCGTATATTATTCATTTTTTTTTCATGTTTATGTGTTAGAAAGTGTGCCTTGCTGGTTGGGCTAACACGTGCATGTCTTTTTTTTTATCTGAGATGCCGTATATTATAATGTCGGGCATTTTACCGCGAGTGTCCCTTTTTCATTTTTTTTCATTTTTTTGCCAAGTCATTTTTCCGTAAGATATTGCGAAATAGTGTCGTAAAACTTTTGCTTTTTTAGTGTTGGAAAGTGTGTCTAGATGATCTGGCTACCCATGCGTGATTTTGTTTTTGTCAGATACGACGTAGTTATTGGTATATTGGGTATTTAACTGCGGTTGCCAATTTCTGTTTTTTTTTTTTCAATATTTGTAAAAATTTACTACGTAGTAAGGAATTGCCGTATATTATTGATTTTTTTTTCATGTTTATGTGTTAGAAAGTGTGCCTTGATGGTTGGGCTAACACGTGCATGTCTTTTTTTTTATCTGAGATGCCGTATATTAGAATGTTGGGCATTTTTCCGCGAGTGCCCCTTTTTATTTGTTTTGCATTTTTTTGCTTAGTCATGTTACCGTAAGGAATTGGCAAGTAGTGTCGCAAAACTTATATTTTTATAGTGTTGGAAAGTGTTTCTAGATGATCTGGCTACCCATGCCTATTTTTTTTTTAGCCAGATATGGATTATATATAAGTATGTGTTCGATTTTCCTGTGATTGCCATTTTTTCGTTTTTTCCCATTTCTTTCAAAATTACTACGTACTAAGGAACTATCACAGGGTAATATTTCATTTATATGTTTATTTGTCGGAAAATGTGCCTTGATGGTTTGCCTAGCACGTGGCTGAAATTTTTTTTTTCTGAAATGCCGTATATTAGAATGGCCATTTTTCCACGAGTGCCCCTTTTTATTTGTTTTGCATTTTTTTTGCTTAGTCATGTTACCGTAAGGAATTGGCAAGTAGTGTCGCAAAACTTATAATTTTATAGTGTTGGAAAGTGTTTCTAGATGATCTGGCTACCCATGCCTATCTTCTTTTTTTAGCCAGATATGGCGTATATATAGGTATGTGTTCGATTTTCCTGTGATTGCCATTTTTTCGTTTTTTCCCATTTCTTTCAAAATTACTACGTACTAAGGAACTATCACAGAGTAATTATTCATTTAGATGTTTATTTGTCGGAAAATGTGCCTTGATGGTTTGCCTAGCACGTGGCTGAATTTTTTTTTTCTGAAATGCCGTATATTAGAATGTTAGCCATTTTTCCGCGAGTGCCCCTTTTTATTTGTTTTGCATTTTTTTGCTTAGTCATGTTACCGTAAGGAATTGGCAAGTAGTGTCGCAAAACTTATATTTTTATAGTGTTGGAAAGTGTTTCTAGATGATCCGGCTACCCATGCCTATCTTTTTTTTAGCCAGATATGGCGTATATATAGGTATGTGTTCGATTTTCCGGTGATTGCCACTTTTTCGTTTTTTCCCAATTCTTTCAAAATTACTACGTACTAAGGAACTATCACAGAGTAATGATTCCTCTAGATGTTTATTTGTCGGAAAATTTTGTTTACTTTTTTTTTTGATTGAATATCATCAAATTTTTTTAGCTAAAATATTATATTGTTTTACATTTTTTTTTTCGATTTTATTTCCCTTCAAAAAAATTTTTTTGGGTCAGAATTTTAATTTTATAGTCGTAAAATGATCGACAATTATCCAGCAACCCACCATACAATTTCTATGCATATCCAATAATAATTAGATTAGTAAATAACACCTTGAAATTGACATACCCTTCCTACATTTCAAGTGGCAGATTAGGGAGTCTGAGTCAGTGTGGTTGGCGGCCATTTTGTGGACATATCCGAAGCGTAAGCTGCCCTATCTATATATATTCTTGTTCCCTATAGAATTTGTGATATTTTGGTACATTTTTACCTGCATAAATATCATATTATATATTAAATATATGTATTTTTTTACGAAATTTCTAAGTACTCAAAAAATTACCTTTAGATATGGCCCCTGATATAAATGTAATTTACAAAATAATGAAGATTTTTTTACATATTTCTATTTTAGGATAACATATGTTTATTCCCTAAAAAAATTAGCCACTTCCTATTTCATTTGGGTACCCAAAAAAATTCATGAAATTTGGACAAATTTTTTTGGCCAAAAAAAGTTACCCTTTTTTTCTCATTTCAGATCTTCACCTCCATGGGTCTGACTTCATCCAAAATACATCAAGATGTGTCCTAAACATTCAAGAATCAATTCCTAAAAGGATTTGTGTATATATGTATAAACTTTTTTTTATGAATTTTTATGTCAGGTCTTTTTTTTCTACTTAATTTTTTAAAATATTTATAATAAATAGTTTTTCTGCAGATGAGTAGTATTTATCTTTACAGTTGTTTTAAGCATTCATTGAAGTTTTTTTTTGGCAAAAGAAAAAAGGAGGTTACTGCAAAAACTGATTTTTCAAGAATTTGTTTTGGCGTCGGGGTCGTTCGCGTCCGAGTATACCCTTAAAGGGGTGTCCGAGGAGCGTACCTATCCAGGGTTAAGAAAAATTTAAACCTTTACAGTCAATATATGGAAAATTATTATAGTACAGTACTGAGGTAGAATATCAGACATTATGACAAAAGGGAATTGATAATAAGAGTTATTTTAAAACATATATAACCCAAGCTTGTTATATGTGGAAATGGTTTGTATTTTCCCCAACTATCACTAATTTTTTTCCACATTCCCCCTCTAGATTTTTTTGGTCCACTCAACATCGTCTTACAACTAGCAACAACGCCCTATACTAACTTCATACATTCAAGTGAAAAAAATTTTTACCTTAGGTACAATAAGTTTTTTTCATAACAAAAAGCAACATAACAATTTCCATATCATACAGAAAACAACAGTATTACATGTATACATTCAAGATCTAACAAGGGAAAAAAATTACATCAATTTAAAAAACACATAAAACTCATTGATTTTGGACTACAAGTGTTACATGATAAAAGCAATTTATCGAATTTATTATAACTGTCACTGTCAGGGTAAATTTTCAGTACAACAATAAATGGAACAGTTACAGAAACCGTGACTAAATAAAGATTTCCTCACACCACGTGTCCCTTTCTCAGCCTTTCAAATACCCAATGTGGGAATTAAAATATAACTAATAAGAAGAAAAATGGGTAGTTATTATCAAAACTTCCTTTAAAAACTGTACCAAGATTAATTAAGTGGGAGATTTATAGTTCTTCATCTGAGTCTCAAAATTCTGTCTCAGGACACGCGCCGGGATTCAGCAATCTGCACAGGAGACACGCTAAGCCAGCGACTCTCCAGATACAGGCTGGGTGTCTTTAATCGATCGATAACCTCGCATAAGAGTTGGTATCTGCGGGTGATCGACACACTTTGAGGTAAACCAGAGACAGAATCTGTAGACTCAGAAGAGGACAATAAAAATCCCGAAAAATCAGGCGATGACTCGGGGCAACGTTGTGTTTCGGGCGACCCAAACAGTGTTGTAACGTTCAGGTTAGATATACCTGACTGGGCCACTTCAGCCTCGAGCTCTGACCGGTATTTTAATCCACCATCAGAATGTAGGAAAGGGTTTGTATTCTGAGGGGACTTAGGAATGGAGGATGGTTCCCTCTCCATAATATTCATCTGGTCAGTGAGACGAGGTTTCCACTCCAGGACTCGAGACTGAACTAAAGGTAGGTCAAGAACAGGACCTTTTGACCTAGTCCATGGGGGACTAAATCCACTAAAGATGGGATCTTCAGGCGACAGTCGGTCGTCACAATCGGGTGGCAAAAAGCCGAGAAAGTCATTATCAGGATAAATAGACACTCCCGATTCAGAAACAGGGATTTCTAATGTAGCAGGTCTTGACCATTCTGGACTGGAACTCTTGGAAACCCCAGAAGGTAGTTCCAATAATGGAATACTGGAAACTTCCCAGAATTCCCAACTCCCCGGAGGATGAATGATACCTTCTTCTTGGAAAGAAGAAGCTAAGAACTGGGGCGTATGCAATTCAGGAACAGGACAGTGAACCACCGACTCGGGAGACAAAATAGGAGTTTTACACATTTCAGTGGTGCTGTTCTCCCACAGTTGGAGGACCAAATGATCTTGAAACGATTCAGGCTGTAACACAGGAATCTCATCACAATTTTCTGGAGGATATAACCAAGCATCCAGTGCTTTTTTTCTCTCGTAAGTCCTAGCTAGCTTAGGCTGAGTAATAGCTCTAGTAGGATGGTGACTTTTCCTCTGTTGTCGGGATTTGTTAAAATCTCGAGACAGAAGGTAGGACGCCACTACTGCAGCCACCCCATAGGAGTCACCTTCACTACTAGAACTAGAACTCTCAGAGACTTCAGAAGAAACAGGACTTTCAGCCATGTGTTCTGGACTATTCAGAGTCTCTGTAACAGGATCAGGACCCTTCGGATACCAGAGAAAGTGCCTCCTTAGATAAACTGGAGGTTCAAACCAGGCCTTTAACTGGATATTGTGAGCTTTTACAAGTTCACCATCAGGCAGTCTCTGCAGCTCATAGGTGACCTTATTCTCGTGTACCTTAGTAACACGGAATACCCCCTCAAACCTAGGGATGAGCTTGTACGTCAGTAGGTGTCCCAACAGGTGCACCTTCTTAAGCACTAGAGAACCCTCTTTAAACGGTTTGTACCGAGGATGTCCTTCAGCCCATGGGTCTCTCGTTTCTGCTGATAGCAACGGGATACTATCAATATCGTGAGCACCCTTCAGTATGTTCTCAGCTGGAGTACAGCTAATCTCAGTGTGGTGGGAATGGTTGTAGCTGAGAGCTGCTCGGGATAAGAACTGGTCCCATTTCCGAGATTCCCCAGAAATCCCCCTCGGTAACTCACCAATGGTACGATTCACTCGCTCCACTGCACCGTTACTAGAGGGTTTATACGGAGTTGTTTTCACATGTACAACATTATACCGCTCCAACAACTCAGTAAATTCCTGGGAAATAAACTCAGGGCCGTTATCAGTCAATATCCGGACTGGAACACGAGGAATAACAGGAAAAACTCAGTCTTCAAGCACCTGGCATATCGTACTGCTCTTCTTATTCTTTATGGGTACTGCCGTCACACACTTGGAATAATTGTCGACTACCATCAGACACCCAATAAAACCAGTACTGGTTGTTGGGAGACTCACAAGATCCATAGCAACCAATTCAAAGGGAGAGGAGGTCACTATTTTCAAGGTCGTAGGGGCAACCACCTCCCTTGAGACCTTACAAGTCAGACATTCCCAACACATCCGGCACATATCTCTGATTACATTAATCAAAGATCTGTGCCAGACGAGTCGACGGAGCATTGCAATCATTTTTCCGATTCCCCAGTGAGCATTCTGGAGGTGTGTCTCGGCAACTAGGTCAATCAGGACATTGAAGGTGACTACTGGAACTACTGAGCCGTCTTGGTTCCGCTTCACTAGCAAACCCTGGTGAACTTCCACATACAACCAACATCTCCTATAGGGTACACAGGAGCGTGGAACTCGAGATGCAGGAACCCCAGAGTAGATCATCTTAATGACAGATTGAATCTGTCGATGATCTCCTTGGATCTTGGATACCTGACTAAAGGACAGAAGAGCATTTCCGGAGAACACTCCCTGATCAGATTCAGGATCATTTACCTTCATAACAGTGGTCTCGGTATGCAGGGAGGAGACTGAGAGTACCTTTGGAGACAACTGAAGAACAGTAGTGTGGTCATACACCAACTGTTCTCGGGGGTGAATTCAGTGTCAGGTAGGCTGTGTCCAGTATATTCCTACCAAGAACAAAACAAAAGTTAATGTCTTTGGCAGCTACCACAGCATAGTTAAACAGCGGTAGCCTCCACCCAAAAGGACACTTCACCTCTAACTGGACGTAGCCTAGAATGCTGGTGCAGGAACTAGTCAACCCGTCTAGCTGTTCTCCTGACAGTATCTGGTACTCTATGCCAAGTTGGGTCAGTACAAACTCACTTACTAGACAAACCTGTGCTCCTGTATCAACAAGAGCACAAAATAAGGTCTCCTGCATCATTGCTATCCCTACTGCCGAGTGTTGAGACACATGGGTACAACTGGACTGACGAGGTGCCTTTTCTGTCACGTACTGGATTACAGGACAATCCTCCAGAGCTTCCTGATCATCAGTGATCAAGCCCTCAGCGTCAGGAACACGAGATTTTACCTCCGCCTTATGGCCCAGAATCACGTCAGTTGGAGGGACGTAATTGCGGAGCTCGATCAGAGGATTAAAATGCACTCCAGACAGACACTGAAGATGCACAAACTGACGCTCAGTCACGGATGGATCACAATAGACTACGGGACAAGTAGGATCCCAATGGACCCAGATTTCCAGGTTCAATAACTTTGATGCTGCCAATAGCAACTCCAGAGCTGGGACCGTACCTGGAAATCTCATTGCCTTGATCCTGTTCCTGCTAGTCTTGTCCAGTTTGAAGCCTAGTCGACCGGCGTCTTTCAGAAACTGCTGAAGTAAGGCATCCCTAAGCTTGGCTCCCTTCAGCGGAGAGTCAGGTGCGACACCTGACCCTTCTGTCCAGCAGTTCACGACTAGCTCCAAGGATTCGATGAGAGAATCTGGACCACCATGAACTTCCTTATACAAGGCCAGTCCAGTAGGCAACTTGGGAGTGCTAGGTTCAGTAGCAAACAGACAGTCAGTTAATGCGGGTCAGCGGGATAACCAGTCAGCGGCTGCATTCTGATCTCCAGGACAGTAATTAACAATAAAGTTAAATTCGGACAGGTCCTCCAGTGTCCGTGCTAGACGACTGTCCACCATCTTCATGTCATGAAGATACATAAGGGGACGGTGATCAGAATGGATCACGAAAAACTGACCATAGATGAAGGACCTGAAGGTTTTCACTCCCCATCGCAGAGCAGCCAACTCATGCTCAATGGTAGAGTAACGGGTCTCGCAGTCAAGGAAAATCACAGAGTCATACCCTATAACCCGACGCTCCCCTGGATGCTTCAAGGAATCCTGGCACAGACAAGCACCAGCACCTTCACCCGAAGCGTCAACAAACAACTCCAGGGGTTTAGCATCAGCGGAGTAGTCAGGGTATGACAACATAATGTCCTCTTTGATCAGTTCCTTCAAGCGCACAAAGGCACTGTCCATTTCTGCAGTCCACTTCAGTTCCTAGTTCTTTGAGACTTTCGTCCTCCAGTCTTCGCAGATAATGGTTTGGCTATCTATGAGCACATGGGGATAAACTTCCGTTGGAAGTTGACCAGTCCCAGGAATCCCTGTAGCTCACGCACAGTGGTCGGTTTAGGGAAGTGTTTCACTTTCTGGATGTATTCTGGTAGCTTACGCATACCAGAACGTCCAAGCAAATGACCAAGATACTGGACCTCGGCTTGAACCCAAGAACACTTCCCGAGTTTTATCTTGAATCCGTGCTTCTGGAGAGTAGCCAAAACTCGTTCTACTAGTTTCAGGTGTTCCTGGAAAGAAGACCCAAGTATCAAGATGTCGTCAATGTAGACAAAAACCTTGGCTTTCGGGAACTATTGGAGAATACTCTGCATTTCTCTCTGGAACACTGCAGGTGCATTTTTCAGGCCAAACGATAAGCGTCTGAACTACCAGTGTCCAAAGGCGGTAGAGAAAGCCATGTATTCCTTACTGTCCTCTGCCAACGGTAACTGGTAGTATCCACGAACAAGGTCAAGGATTGTAAAGTATTTGACTCCTTGAAGTCCAAATACAGAGTCGGCCATGTTAGGCATCGGGAACTTATCAGAGACAGTCACCTTATTCAGTCTACGGTAGTCCACACACAACCGTATACTATTGTTCTTTTTTCGGGCTGGAACAATGGGTGAAGACCAAGGAGAGATATTGGGTTCAATAATACCCAGTTCATGCAACTCCTTGCACTGTTCCTCGATGGCGTCAGCGACAGGTTTGGCAAACCGTCGAACTCTCTGATAAATGGGCGTCTCATCATACAGGTGGATGCGTATTGGTGTGCTTGAGCACTCTCCCACATCATCATCACCAGTACTGATGACTGGAAGATGACGTCGAAGCATTTGACAAAACTGGTCCTTCTGAGAAGAGTCCAGTTCGTCGGAAATAGACAGATTGTCTATCTCTTCCAATACGCTCGGTTTAGGAGTCAGGTCACACTCCTGTGCTATCAGGCAGGATAGAGGAGCATCCACCATGACTATGGTGAACACCTTTCCCAAGAGATCACCTTTCTTGTTCTTGGCAGTTTCTTTAGATGAACCCTTGACTAAAACTTAGGCTTTCCGGTGTTTTAGTTCAAGGATGCCAGGAATTGCTGTAACTTTTCTTGACAGACCAGGGGTTATGATGTCGCCATCATAATACATTTCTGGCCAACAGTTGGTCGGACAAGCAGGGCACCTAAAAGACGTGTCAAGTCCCTTAGGAAAGTTAACAGTAACTGGAATAAGTACTGGCTCAGTACTGGCAATCCTCATTGAATCGGCTGCGTGGACTTCAAGTGCGTAAAGCACTTGCTGACAACAGGCTCCACGTATCGGGACATAATACTCCCAAAGAGGCTCTTGGGGAGTACTGCCAACGCTCAGCCGATTTCGGGAACCGTCAACTATCACCCCATTTGCTCTCAAGAACTGGTAACCAAGCACTACATACTCAGCCATAGTCCCTGAAGGCACTACATGGAACACACCCGAGGCGAATGTCATTCCATGCAGTATAGGGGTCAACAGTACAGTACCTAGGGTCTTAGGTCTTGTTTGCCCTAAACCCTTCAGACCAATGATGTTGGGTACCATCTGCAGCTGGTAATCCTGTACTACTCTCGATGAAAGGAGGTTGACCTCAGCTCCGGAGTCAATGCGAGGATCCAATGCTCCCGATGGAAACTCAGTCATGGTCACTGGGACAACCATGAGTGGTACAGGAGCCAACTGCACCAGGTTAACTCTACGTAGGGTTTTCAATACTGCCTCAGCTTCTGTTTTCTCCATGGAGGAGTCAGTTGCAGAAGCTCTGGACTGTGTCGAGGACAGGTTATCACAAGCCAATCCTAAAAGAGCCATTGGAGGTGCAATGACTTCTTCAGGGTGAGGGGTAACCTTGGAAATTGAAATTTCCGAGGCTGCCGCCGGAATACTAGGAGCATGCACCCTAGCACTCACACCCTCCTTCGATGTAGCCCCATCTTCTACATCGAAGGCCTGGTGTTTAAAGCCCTATGATAATCCTCAGTTCTTGACTTCCTGGGCTTTGCCTTCTTGCTCCTCTTCTTCTTCTTCCCCACAGTCCGAGATGGAGCACTGGACTCACTCCCACTTCTGGTCTCCCGGCTACTTGTTGATCCACAATAGGACGACGGGGTCGGAGTAGCATTCACCGGTACTGCTCTCCACCTTAAAGGAGTCTGGACAGAGGTAGTCTCCCTCCCAGGGCAGCGGGCATTATCTGTGTTCTGGACAGGTGATCTGTTTATAACCGGAGCCTGTCGTCCACACTGTGCCATATAATGGTTGGACGAGCCACAAGGTAGGCAGAGGCTGAGGCGTCTGCGACACTCGTCCACAAAGTGCCCTGGTTTTCGGCACCATGTACAGTACCTCCTCTGGAACTGGGGAGATCTATCCGGGGTACGCGATGGTGGCAGGCGCACTTCCACAGGTGCAGGTTTGGGGACATGTCGAGGAGGAGTGCGTAAATTTGCTCTGTCAGGTCCAGGTGAACGGCTGGGGGCAGCCATGGCGATCCTGTCGGCATACGAGCCGTGCCATGACTGTCCCACACGACTGATGGCCAAATCCTCTGCCTTTTGGCTTCACTGACGGGATGCCTCGTCGAGAACACTCAACAGGTGTAGAACATCCTGCCAAGTGGCCTGACGGCCAGCGGAGACATTAAAGGTGTCCAGAGATTGTTCCAGCCAACTCGCAGCTCTGCTCGGAACAGTTCTTAGGAGCTTTCGCCTAAGCTCCCTCCGGTCCAAACTACGGCGAGGATAGGCCAACTTGTACAGGGAGGCTAACCGGACGGCGTAGATTTTCAGCAGTTCGCCCTCGCCACAGGTGGCACTGCTGAACCGGGTCTTTTTACCGGCATCACGCCTCTCTCGGGCTTCTCGGCACCAGTCAAGGAGGCTTTCCTTCACGACGGGGTATGAGATCTCCGGACCCCCCATGGCCGAGAACGCCTCATGGATTTCTCCTTTCAGAAATATCCCGAGATCAACAGTCCAGCGACCAGAGCTTCCTGCGGTATACTTACTGGCACAGTAGGCCTCGAAATCCCTCAGGAATCGGGCAAAACTCTGGCCAGTTTCCAGCTGGAAGATTCCAGGTTCCTCCTGGAGTCAAGAACCTTGATAAGATCAGACAGACTGCGTTCTGTCTGTCTTCTGAGCTGACACTGATACAGGAGCTAGAAGTGTCACTACCAGAATCTTCACTGGTAGACTCCTGTGATGGAGATGTCTTTTCAGGTATGACTGGTCTGGCTCTTTCCTTGGCCTGGCGTCTCCGCTTTGGGATAGCTCCTGTCTGGGCAAGAACTGCCTCAGCGGTAGCTGCTGGAGCCTTTTCTGGCCTACTGACTTCAGCCGGATTGTTCAGGAACTGCTCCCCTAGTGTACTGGGTGCAGGCTATGGTGGACTAACAGAGTTAGTTGCTAGAACAGGCGAGGAAGCAAGCAGTCCACTTGGGACAGGAGACTCCCAGAATCCTGGTACAGGGGGGATTAACGATGTGAACCTCGGAGGGGGCTGAAGTCCTCCAATCAGTGGCTCTGCTCCAGTCACTGGAATTGCCAGACCATTGTAATTTGGCCAGGCTGGAGATGTAGCAGGTGCACTGGTGGTCACTGTAGTTGTGACCCCATTGGCACCGTGGCACGTTGGTGACGGCTCAACAGTCTTCAGGGCCGCCACTTGAAGTGTCAGGGACTTGACCTGAGTTGCCAGGTCACTGACAATCTGGACCAGACTTGCCACATCCCGGCTCAGGCTCTTCTTAGCCTTTCGGCGTTTACTGGATGATGCCATCTCTAAAGGTTGGTGTTTCCCTGGTCTGGGAACCAAAAATTATGTAGTGGTTTGCGGACTGTGGCCAGAGGTAGCACCCGAACTGCCTAGTGTCTGAATGCCGACCACAACCCGACGTTCACTACACAACAAATATACTATGGTTTAATACCCAAAACAACTAAGTAATAGGTCATGTTAACGGAGCTCTGGACACCACCCATTGATTTATACTGGGCAATGGGACCCAGCTTGAACCTTGTTATTTATCATACCTTTCCTTCTCTTGCCTTTGGCTTGCTGATTATAAGTAAAGGTATACAAACATTAGGTGAAAGGTAATATTATAATTAATAAAGAAACAGACTGTGGGAGGAAAGAATTATGATAAATTACTGTACTTAAGAGATCGTAAAAAACAGTGGCTGGGGAAAAGAAGCCGTGGTGGGAGGTTTTCTGAAATGAAATGCTGTATACATAAAACACAAGAAAATAATATTTGCTTTTGAAACAACTGTTAAGGTTGTGTTAGCATGGACCCATCAATCAAAATAGAAAATTGAAGGCAAAATTAGCATTCCTTTGCGTCAAACTTCAGCATCCGGGTAATATGATAAACAAATTAATCAAACAAGATTTCCACAGGTGGGGCACTCATAAGTGTTCCTATACAGTTCAAGTATAACCAGGGGCACTTCTAACCGTGTATCTATTTGGGCAAGTACCAGTATGCCATCTCAGTAGTTCCAGTTAACTATTAATGTTTATGACACCTAAACGTTTGACTGTCTCCACAAAAAGGCGGTTTTATGCTCCCTTACGTTCACTTGGTTCTGGGGCAGACATTTAAAAAACTGTCCATCACTAAGTTCCAGTATGGAATCACCTTTTGTGATCTGGTGATGTGGAGTAGCAATATCTTGATCCTTGTTGATGAAATCTTGGATTCGCAAGGTTTTCAACTGTCGAAGCTCTTTTTCAACTGAACTGAGAATAATGAAGAAGGGCCGTGCCTGATGTCAAAACTCCTCTAATGACAACATCTTCTAGCTGAGCATTGAAAATTTAGTTCAGTTGCCTCTCTAAAAAAAAAGCCTACAGAGAGTAGGGCGTGCTGCATAAACAAATGTGGTTAGACAACTGGTAGGAGCAAAAAATATTACAATACCCCTTAAAAATATAAATGACGCTTCTATTCATGACTTTCTGTTATAAAAATAAATTAATTTGTTGCTGCCAAAATATGTAAACCTCTTTAAGAAAAATTTAAACCTTTACAGTCAATATATGGAAAATCATTATAGAACAGTACTGAGGTAGAAAATCAGACATTATGACAAAAGGGAATCGATAATGAGAGTTACTTTAAAACATATATAACCCAGGCTTGTTATATGTGGAAATGGTTTGTATTTTCCCCAACTATCATTAATTTTTTCCACAGCGCGAGCGAGTGGTGGGTTGTTGGTGCCTTCGTCGCCGTTTCGGCACGTAACGCCGTAAGCGTGTATGTCCTATGGCATTGACGTCAGCTTCCGTTGAGATTGAATAGGCATCCTCTTCGTCAGGGGTGGAGGCGTTGATGGAGGTCTTGAAGTGTCTGGCCATAAGGGCGTCAGCTTTGGTCGTCAAGTCATTTATGGGTAAACTATCGACATTGAGTATGGCAGCGCGTATAGGTCCGGGTAAACGGCGTATCCAAAGGCCACAAAGTAGGTTCACCTCACGAGGAGAGCCGTCTGCGGCAGGTTGCAGGAGAGCGATATAGGTCATTTCCCTGAGGGCAAGCGAAGCCCTTTGTTGACAAAGGATATTTCCGGGAAGGTGTCCTCGGGTATCGCCGCAAGAACATAATCTGCTTTGGTGGTTGAGCGAGTCATGCCCTTGATGCGAAACTGGACTTCTGCACGATGAAACCAAGCAAACGCCTCTCCGCTGGCGAAGGATGAAAGCTTCAATGGGGCCGCCACAGCGCCAACTTCCGTAGAGTCAGCCATAGTACCAACGATGGAGTGGCGACGCGGGGTGGAAGGCGGGAGGAGCGAGTCGACTTCCGGGGTCACCAATATGACGGTCCGAGATAAGGTTGTGACTCAAAGACAGTATGAAGGCAATTGAGTGTGTTTATTATAGAACACTCTCCTTTATATACAAAAGCTCAAAGCAACAAGAAATTTCATGTTAAAAAACAGACACCGTTACAGATGAGAAAAGCAGACATGTTTATTTTGGTTCTTTTCAGTGCGAGGGATGAACGAAGATACAAGCATCATATATACACATATGAACTATACGATCGTGTGACACATGGTTGGTACAGAATCCTGGAATGGATATATACAGATTTTGTTTATCAACGTTTTAGAAGAAATGCTTTCACGTGACATCTTTAGTTTTTAATTGTTGTTTGCCTCTTACAAAGAAGAAAATTTATTCAGATTATCATTCTAGATTTTAATAACTTTATGAATCCATAAATTTTCGTACAAGAATATTTCGACGTCTGAATTAAGGTTTTTAAATGCAATGATATTATTGTAAAATTGAGTTTAAATCTCTGACATTGTAACCAAAATCTTAATGTTGAAATGAAGGGCAGATGATTGACGCTCTTTTCAACAATTCCATTGCCAAAATTAAACTTTTGGATCGACTTTTGTCTTGGGGAAGGGGAGTCGTTCTGACAAGTTAGGAAACATTTTTGGTTAATAATAATAATAATAATAATAATAATAATAATAATAATAATAATAATAATAATAATAATAATAATAATAATAATAATAATAATAATAATAATTCCTTGTTTTGGTTCACCAATGTAGCTTTGATATCATAGATATAATTATAGACATCAAATTAGACGTCTTTGATGCAATGACGAAAGGATGTATTTGTGTCTCCCAATCTCTCAGTCTAAGATGGAAGAAAAGGCCTTTGTTATAAGAGTTTGTCTAAAATATGGTATTTCTTTATTTATATTTACTCATGCATCGATATATTTGCATGTATACATAAGTATATATATATATATATATATATATATATATATATATATATATATATATATATATATATATATATATATATATATATATATGCATATATATATATATATATATATATATATATATATATATATACATATATATATATATATATATATATATATATATATATATATATATATATATATATATATATATATATATATATATATATATATATATATATAACTCTTAAAATTTACGATTATTAAGTTAGATAGACTTTAATAGGGAATTTCCTCAGCTTAAGTTTTGGAGACCCAAGGAAAAAATCCCTTTTCTTTATGATGAGTATTTCGGCTCAGGTTTTCTTCTCAAGGCAGAAAGACTTCGACAGCAAAAGTAATTTGTGACTTAGTACTCAAAAATTACATTTAATTTTACGAATGTATATGTATATATTTATTTGTATGTATGCATATATGTATGTATGTAAGTATGTATGTGTATGTATGTATGTATGTATGCATGTATGTATGTATGTATGTATGCATTTAATAGAACATATGTTTATTATCAATAAATTTCCGAGATATTAGATAAAAGTCTTGTCTGTGGTTTTCGCTACATTTTGTATCATATAATTTTGTTATACGCTATAAAAAAAAAACCCTTAGAACTTACTCTAACTTATAGCTCAGACGTTATATCCCTTTGAATAGAAATCATAAGCTGATATTAGATATATGTCGTAACATTTGACGACATGGTTAAGATTCAAGACGACTGAGGATGACTTAATCATCCGTAATAGCGAAGAAGAGTCGTAATAAGGAAAATATTGACCCTAATGACACTACAGGGCTTGGATCACACATGCGAGTGACCCTGGCTTAGAGATAAAGGAAAAGGCTGTGTGTTGAATGTCCTTATGTGAAAAGCATATATTGCATTGTAACTCTTAATAGAGGATCTCATCCCTATATTCTCCACCAGAGCTGATGTGTTATTTGAATCGGATGCAGAAGGAATTCCTTTGCCAAATCTTATGACAATAATATATTTTTATATTCAATTATACACTTTTGTCTACATTTCCTTTATGAAACCATATAGGCAAAATCTGGGAATAAAAGAAAAAAAACATTTTTAATAAAAAGGCATAAAATAAAATAATAAAAACAATGAGAAAAATAATAGTTTAAAAAAACTAAATGTTATTATTATTATTATTATTATTATTATTATTATTATTATTATTATTATTATTGTTATTATTATTAGTGTTATTATTATTATTATTATTATTATTATTATTATTATTATTATTATTTTGGTTGTTATTATTATTATTATTATTATTATTATTATTATTATTATTATTATTATAATAATAATCATCATCATTATTTTTATTACTTTTTAAATGATCATCACCATTTTTATCATTATTATTATCATCATCATCATTATTATTATTATCATTAAAGTTTTTACTTTCTAAAACACAACCCTGGTTGGAAAATCTAGATTTTTCAAGGCCTAGGGCACCAAAAGGTAAAATAGCTCAGTGAGGAAGGGATATAAGATATACTACAAGAGAAGTTTAAGACCAATTACATTAAATCATATCTTTAACATATAAAAAAGAAAAATTTATTTAACAATCGGAGCAGATATGGGATAGAATAGTGTGGCCTCAAGCAAGATAACACTAACCAAAAAAAAAAAATAAATAAAAAAAAATGGAAAACCACGGTAAAAGAGAACAATGGTTTGATTTCGGAGTGTCCTTCTCCTAGAAGAGCTGCTTACCAGCGCTAAAGAGTATATTGTACTCTTACCTAGAGGAAAGTAGCCACTGAATAACTAAAGTGCAATAGTTAACTCCTAGAGCGAAGAGGAATTCTATAGTAATCTCAGCGTTGTCAGGTGTATAAGGATTGAGGTGTATTTGTGATATATAGGCCAGACTATCTTGTGTATGATTACGCAAAGAAAAAAAAAAAGTCATACCAGAGAAGGGTCCATAGTAATACTGGGTTGCCAGTCAAAGGACCCAACAACTCTACAGCGGTAGTATCACAATAGGTAGCTTGTGCCCAGGCCAATCTGCTATCTACAAACAAGGTAAAAATTAATTTTTTTTTAATATAGATAACATTCTTTAAACGAAGTTTTTGGGAAAGAACTAGGCAAATAATATTAAAAAGAAAAAAAAACGTCAAATATGTTTACAACACCATGCATTATAAGTTTGATAATTGGCCACTTGAGACAACAAGATTACAGTGACGGCTAATTTTCCTCGAAACCAGTAACCTTAGATAATGTAATTCATTGCTTCTAAATTAAAACCGAATGTTGTCGTAACATATGATAATGTAATCACTAGGGTTGACTTAGAAAGATCCCTGTTTGTCTGCTGATGTCAGATGAAAACTCGAAGGATTGGTACAATCTATTTGCGAAACAACTTTGGTAGGATTTGGCGTGGGACGAGAGAACACGCTGTTTACATTTGATTGGGACCTGAGTGTATATATCATGTAGGTCCTTTGATGTTTATTTTTGCAAGAATAAACCAAACAGGTAATGTAGTGTGGAACCGATCTCTCTCTCTCTCTCTCTCTCTCTCTCTCTCTCTCTCTCTCTCTCTCTCTCTCTCTCTCTTAATATATATATATATATATATATATATATATATATATATATATATATATATCTATATATATATATATATATATATATATATATATATATATATATATATATATATATATATATATATATATGCATATATATATGCTTATATATATATATATATATATATATATATATATATATATATATATATATATATATATATATATATACAGTCAGCGCAGATCGGTCTGTCCAGGTAGTGGGCCGGACACAGCGTTCCCCGTAAATCGGAGGCATGGGGTTTATCGGGGAAAAAATCGACTAGGACAAATTGACTAATTGGCATCTTTTTATAAAAGTTGGCATCTACATATCTGCGTAGGTGGAAGCTAGTCAGTGTGTTTCCTGTAGTCGTGGAGTGAGGTTGTGTCAGGTAGAGAGGGCCGAGTAGCAATCGTTCTTTTGTGAGTTCGCGTGGCATTTTTGTCTATCAACCCCCCCTCAGTGATGTCTAGACCCCGTACAAGTCATGATGACATTGTTAGAGTGATAACCTGTCATAATTTAGGTCTGCAAACAAAGGAAATAGTGAAGAATACTGGCGTGAACGAGAGAACAGTGAGGTGCTTGGTGGCCAAGTTCAAGGCAGGGGGTAGCTCTGAGATCCCTTCTCACTCCCAGGATGGTCCCTCCCCCTCCCCCCGGAAGATTCCTGATCGTACTTTAGTTATTTTAAAGCAAAGCCTAGAAGAAAATCCAACATTAACGGCTAAGCAACTGAAAGAACAGAACCCTAAATGGTTGAGCGACGTCAGTGTTCGTACGATTCAGGAAAAACTGTCGAAGCGCCTCGACTACAAGAAAGCGATCGCGAGAAAGAAGCCCGCTTTAACTGAGAAACAAAGGAAGAGGAGGGTTGCTTTTGCCAAGACATACAAGGATTGGACCTTGGAGCAGTGGCGAAGTGTCTTGTGGAGTGACGAAGCGACCTTTTGTCTGAGTAAGACGACCGGGAAAAAAGTTAAGCACCCAGCATCGCTTATGGTCTGGGGTTCGTTTGCCTACGGTGGTGCCCCAAGCCTTGTTGTTTTGCCTAAAGGCATAACGGTTATTGCTGACCGCTATTTGAGCATTTTGAAAAACAATTTAGCGGATTGTTTTGCAGCTACAGGAGCTGAAATTTTTCAGCAGGACGGTGCCTCTTGCCATACGACTAAAAAAGTGAAAAAGTGGCTGGAAAATAGCGAAGTGAACTATATTCCTGATTAGCTAGGTCAAAGTCCGGCTATTTCGCCCATCGAGAACCTTTGGGCGATAGTTAAAGCCCGCCTTCGTAAAGAAGTGACGACAAACGTGACAATTCTCGAGGCGGCGCTCCATAAGGTGTGGGCGGAAATACCTGCCGAAATACTCCAAAACCTCACCAATAGTGTTCCTCGACGACTTTTGCAGGTCAAGAAGAGGAAAGGCTACCCTATAGACAAGTAGAAGGGATATTGGTGATTGTTCAATTAATTTTTTATTGATTTATATTGTGTATTAGTGTAGATATGGGGAGGGGACCAAAATGAATTCACGGCGGATGCTGCCCGGACAGACCAACCCTCGCTGTCTGTGTATACATATATATATATATATATATATATATATATATATATATATATATATATATATATATATATATATATATATATATATATATATATATATATATATATATATATATATATATATATATATATATATATATATATATATATATATATATATATATATATATATATATATATATATATATATATATATATGGAAGTGTCTGATAAATATTTGTTTTCCAAATTTAGTCCTCTGTATTTTCTTATTGATTCAACTACGTAATCAACATACTACTACTACTAATACGACGACGACGACGACGACTACTCATACCACTACTACTACCACTACTACTATTACTACTACTACTAAAATAATAATAATAATAATAATAATAATAATAATAATAATAATAATAATATATTTAAATCTTCCTAAAAAACAGCCGTTTTCTCACTTGCAAGAGGTAAGGTTACATAAAATCCATCCCTTTCTGAAATGAAACCCCAAAATATCTGGCTATCCCCTCGAACATTCATGGACAAATTGGTCCTACTCGAACGGACCTCATAGTTTCTAAGCAAAAGATTATATAATTCATAATAGACGGAATTTTTTTAGTAAAAGACCACGTTGGCCGTCAGCTAGAGAATTCCTAAGTTAGGATTTTTATTGTGTCCGAGAAGAAATATTTTGAATTTAAAAAAAAAAAAATCCTTTAGAAGTTCTTTTGTTTAACATCTGAATTTGTTACGAGATGTCGGCTGGATGTCTCCGGAAAGTAATTGGTCTGTTTTCTGAATTGTTTGAGGAAGACTTTTGGTGAAGGATTTGTTATTATTATTATTATTATCATTATTATTATAATTATTATTATTATTATTATTATTATTATTATTATTATTATTATTATTAATAAAATAAAAATGTAAAACTTCCCAAGTTCAAATTGCATCAAATTTTTTTACGTTGTACAGGCTAACAAGTCTAGTTACATTTTTTTATGAAATATTTTCTCAGATGTTGTTATTGTTTTGAAAGGATTTCCTTTTAATTGTTCAATGAACCATTTTTTACTGGTGGAGCTATTGGGCTTATAGCATCTTGTCTTTCAAACTAGGTTTGTAGCTTAGTTGGTAACAACAACAACAACAAT